>NC_135665.1:59405154-59535831 GCF_964188315.1 Podarcis muralis | reverse complement strand
ATAATCCACTACACCAAGCACTTAGTGGCTGGGCCCACTCTAAACTGGAAACACACTTTTGCAAATACTTGAAGTTTAGCAAAACTTAAGAATTCTTGAAATTTCACATTGACAAACACTTTTCTTTTAAAAAAAAAAGTTGATGGATTTTAGGTCACCTATGGTAACTCCAAATGTGACTACAGCTGATGGTGATACTACATTCTCTTTTAGCAAATAATAATAATAATAATAATAATAATAATAATAATAATAATAATAATAATTAATAATTTATTTCAACACCACCCATCTGGCTGGGTTTCCCCAGTCACTCTGGGCAGCTTCCAGCAAAAGATTAGAAATACATTAAAGCATCAGTCATTATAAGCTTCCCAAAACAGGGCTGCCTTCAGATGTCTTCTAAACGACATATAGTTGTTTATTTCTTTGGCATCTGATGGGAGGGCGTTCCACAGGGCGGGCGCCACTACCAAGAGAGCCCTCTGCCTAGTTCCCTGTAACTTCACTTCTTGCAGTGAGGGAACCACCAGAAGGCCCTCAGCGCTGGACCTCAGTTACTAGAACAAAGATATAGCAGCCCTGCTCTCAATCTCAATCTCTCCAGCATTTCTATACAATGGGATGCCTTCTTAGTTCCGCGCAGAAAGGTAAGTCTCTCTCAACACCCAATTTAATACCTTGTGTTACCAAAGGGAGAGTTTTCTTTCAACTTCACTGAGTGCTGAAAAGAGACTGAAGGATAAATTTTCAAAGTGTGGTTTGGGGGCAGTGGGAAGATTCTATTGACTCTGTCAGAATCCATGTGGCTAAGACCTTGTAGGCAGTCTCACGAACTTCAGGCAAAAACATTGATTTCTCTGGAAATTCCACCTTGATGAATTGCTGTAGGGTCTTGGTCCCTCACAACACATCAGAAATTGCAGCATTAGCATATCTGTCTCTACTTAGACAAGTCAAATAGATTTTTTTTGGGGGGGAGGGCAAGGGAAGGCTAACAACCTCATGTATTTAAAACTATTGTTCCTTTATGGATTTAAGCTTGGTATGGATTTTACAAATGTCGGCAGCATTCTCTACCCTGGAGAAGTGGTCTTAACTGAGATATCTCTCTGGAGTGTTAAGCAGGGATCTTTTTGGGTGGAGTGATTTTCCTCATGAATGATTTTGCATGCAGAGCAGAGCTCTTTAAGGTATCATTACCCTTGGTTAGCGGGACGTGGGTGGCACTGTGGGTTAAACCACAGAGTCTAGGACTTGCCGATCAGAAGGTCAGCGGTTCAAATCCCCGCGACGGGGTGAGCTCCCGTTGCTCGGTCCCTGCTCCTGCCAACCTAGCAGTTCGAAAGCACCTCAAAGTGCAAGTAGATAAATAGGTACCACTCCGGCGGGAAGGTAAACAGCGTTTCCATGTGCTGCTCTGGTTCACCAGAAGTGGCTTAGTCATGCTGGCCACATGACCCGGAAGCTGTATGCCGGCTCCCTTGGCCAATAAGGCGAGATGACCACCTCAATCCCAGAGTCGGTCACGACTGGACCTAATGGTCAGGGGTCCCTTTACCTTTACCTTTAGCCCTTGGTTAAGGGCTAATGGCAGCTTACTTAAAAAGCCACCTAAAGAGGTTTTGCAGGACCATTATTCAAACCAGGGACTTCCTAGTTCATGGCTCAGATACTCCAGTTATATGTAAAACTGCCAATTAAGAAAACAGAATGAGTAGGGAAATGGCACAACTAGTCCAGCATTTTTTTTCTCCTGGTGGCCAATCAGATACTAATGGGAAGTGCAAAAGCAGAACCTGAGTACTTAACTTGTGATTCCCAGCAAGTGCACTTCAAAAGTATACTGTCTCTGACAGTGGAGGTGAAACAAAGCCATTGGAACTTTATCTGTCTAAAGGTAAAGGTAAAGGTACCCCTGACCATTAGGTCCAGTCGTGGCCGACTCTGGGGTTGCAGCGCTCATCTCTCTCTATGGGCCAAGGGAGCAGGTGTTTGTCCGCAGACAGCTTCTGGGTCATGTGGCCAGCATGACTAAGCCGCTTCTGGCAAACCAGAGCAGCGCACGGAAACACCGTTTACCTTCCCACTGGAGCGGTACCTATTTATCTACTTGCACTTTGAGGTGCTTTCCAACTGCTAGGTTGGCAGGAGCAGGGACCGAGCAACGGGAGCTCACCCCGTCGCGGGGATTCGAACCGCTGACCTTCTGATTGGCAAGTCCTAGGCTCTGTGGTTTAACCCACAGCGCCACCCGCATCCTTTATCTGTCTAATCCTCTTTTAAAGCCATTCAAGATGGTCCATGAGTTCTAGTGTTTTGAGAGGTATGGAATGCTTAACTGCCCATTTTCTTCACTCCATGCATAATTTTAAAAGAAGCTGAAGTGTTTCAACATCATGCCAGAATACAACTAAAAACAGCATTCCCTATATTCTCTATATTTTAGCAATAGCTGTCAATCATACAAAAATGAACACACCCTATTTATGTGTCATTGCATTTGGGGTGTCCTTTATTACTTAAAATATTATACTTTTCTGGTACTTTGTATCACACAGAGATGGAGAAATTCAATTCAGTTTTCCTTTAAAGGTGAACCTATCTAATTCTCACTTTCCAAAACAATGCATGAACTGAAAAACAGGCGTCCGTTGAAATTTGCACTTCTCTGAATTGTGCAATGCAGTTTCCCACCCAAGCAACATGCACAAAAATGAATTGCTTGCATCCATCTGTCTCGAAAGACAGTGGGGTACACCTTCTCTCCAGGACAGAAGCCTGGGCACTGTGTATGGAGGTCCTGCCCTACCCAGAGAACAAGACCCCCCCTTTCAACCTCCATCAAAGCAACTCAGCCAGGACATGTTCAAGAAAGCTGAATTGAAACACCTGTTGCCTTAATCCATTGATTGTGATCTCCATTGGTGTAAATCTTTACCACCCCCCTCTTGTAAATTTAAAGTGCACTTGTAAATTTAAAGTGAATTTAAAGAGCATCAGACTCCTTCTGGAAGCATTAAGCTAAGAGATGATCATCTAAAATGTCACTCCTTGATTAGTAACTGCAGGGGGGGGGGAGAGAAGGAAGAAGTTTTGATGCCCTGAGGCTTCCACCAGAAAAAACTTAAAATAAATGTAAATCTTTCCTCCCCTCCCCCCACCCCACAGAGTGGGATAAAGTTGAATTTCTAGAAGGTATTTCTCAGAGATTTCAACAAACTCTTCCTGGCTGGCACCATTTAAAAACCTTTCACATTCAATCACTGTCAGGAAGACGTGGTCTGTAGTCGGTTTTTATTTTCATTTTAAAGCACAATTTGAGTCTAAAATGTTATGTTTTTCACCTTAAGAATATTTTATTTCCTGCGTACCTCCACTCCTACCACTTCCATTCTCTAAAAAATTCTGTTGCTGAGGAGGCATCCTCATTTCCGACCACACTCAACCCTAGTGTCACAAAAACAAGGAAATGTATGAGCTCAGCTTCCACTCTAACAAATCCATCAGCAGGCCAAACCCTCAATCTTTTCCTCCCTGCTTCCTCAATCTTCTGATTTCAAACCCAACCACACCCCTCTTTCTTGGAGACACCTGCTCTCTTTCGTCCCATTGCTACTTTCAAGCTGTCCTCCTAGCCATGTCCCAAAGTCTACCAATTGCTACCTTCAGTGTCTTGTCATAAAACCTTCCCCCAAATCATTACTGAAAGCCAGGACATTTTGGCACCTGAAATGTTGGTGGACTCCAACTTCCATCATCCATGATGGTTGGCCATGCTACCTGTGGCTAATGAAAGTTGGAGTCCAAGAACACTGAACTATGTTGATGATCCATGTCTTAAAAGGATCACTGTCTATACCTTAGCTCATCTAGGTCATTCTGACCAGCTTGGGGAATTTGATGAGAAGGGTGGCTCAAACTCCAAGCCACTGTGGTGGAAATGGTAAATTGTTATCTTCCATAAATGAGCTAACCTTGGAAGGTTGTAAAGCTATAAAATTCACATCACAAAAGACAATGCTTTGGATGAAAAAAGGAGCCACTATGAACAAGCAACAGTGGGCCATCAGTCTTCCTAATAGATGGACGAAGATTAATCTTCTGTGCACTGGTTCATAGCAAATCATGCAATGTCTACCTTTTCTTCACTTAAAAAAGGGGGGGGGAGGAAAGGAGGCTGTTCCCTTTTATGTGTCAGAATCTTCTTTCAAATGTAGATTAATTTGTGCCCTCTTTTGGTGGTAAAACTCAGACTCTCAATCTTATATCCACACTAATAACAGTCTTCCATCTTTATTTTATCACACCTCTTTCCAGTCACTGGTGCCAAGCAAGGCAGGAGTTGGTGTTTCACCGGATTCCTGCTACAGGTAATCTTTGCAGGAAATAATTCCTGTTTGATGGTAATCTGACATACAAGGAAAGGAGAGTCAAGGATAGGGAAGACCATAGCAAATGAAAAGGAGCAGAGATGGTTCACCCAAGATAGGTCATTCAGGATGAACTAGTCTTTTTAACGAGTGATGTTGCCCACGTTTATTACACATATTGTCTGCTGTTCCAACTTCAGGAATGCTAAAGGTTTTTTTATGCTTTAGGAAATACATTCCACTTAGCTTCTTAGAGCTAAACTCCGTAGAGCGCTTCATCAAGTAATTCTTCTTCAAAGACCCTGAACAGCAACAAAAAGAACTGCTCAAATATTTATAGAGATGTTATTGCCATCAGAACAAAAGGTAGAAGAGTATTAAAGAAAACTCTTTATATAGTACCAAGCTTTATATGGGTTGGGATCTCAGAGTGGAGTTGGGCTGAAGCTCACACTGTTCCAATGTTTGTCTTCTTTGGACAAGGAACCAAGCCCATGGGAAGGCTGGCTTCACAGCATCCCAGCAACAGCATCATGGCTCTGCTTCCTCCCCTCTTGGCCGTAGATAAGCAGTACCAAGAGAAGGCAATCTCTTACCAGTAACAGAAATGTTTAATGAACGCAGCAAAAGAACAAGCAACCATTCTCAGAGTGCAGGTGCTCCCAATCAAGGCTCCTCCCACTTCCCTCTAGTCACTTCCGTCCTCTCGTCTCCTAGCCACCTGATCTCTCAACCACTGAGCCTTTTGCGAAGTCACCTTAACTAATCTCCTAGCCTTGGGATTGAGAGGCTGCACATCTTCCAGTGAGAGAGAGAGTCTGCTAGCTCACTCTCTTCCCGTTCTTCTTCTTGCTGTTCACCTCCCAGTTCTGCCCAACTATTGTCCTCCGGACTGTGCCCCTCAGCAAACCATTGTTCCAAATCAACAGTACTCCACTGCTCCTGTGGAGTTTCAGGATCCTGGCCATGAGTAGGGGGAGGGGTAGGCTCCCACAATTCCTCATCAGAGTTGTACTCCTCAGCATGGTCTCTGGCATATGGCAAGGGACAGACTGGCTCCATCCATGAGATGGAGTGCTTGCTCTCTTCTGCCATTCATGTCACCATTCATTTCCCCTTTTTTAAATATTGTGAACAAGTATGTCAGGGGACTCTCTTATCTATCTAGCTATCTATATCTAGCTATCATTTATCTATCTATATCTATATCTATATCTATATCTATATCTATATCTATATCTATATCTATATCTATATCTATATCTATATCTATATCTATATCTATATATCTACAGTGGTACCTCGGGTTAAGTACTTCATTCGTTCCAGAGGTCCGTTCTTAACCTGAAATTTTTCTTAACCTGAAGCACCACTTTAGCTAATGGGGCCTCCTGCTGCCGGCGCGCTGCCGGAGCACAATTTCTGTTCTTATCCTGAAGCAAAGTTCTTAACATGAAGCACTATTTCTGGGTTAGCGGAGTCCGTAACCTGAAGTGTATGTAACCTGAAGCATATGTAACCCCAGGTACCACTCTATCTATCTATCTATCTATCTATCTATCTATCTATCTATCATCTATTGATATCTATCTCTATCATCTATCTATCTATCTATCTATCTATCTATTTATCTATCTATCATCTATGATCTATCTATCTATCATCGCAGCACCTAGCTCTTACCACCAGAAAGTCCTTCCTAACATTTCAATTCTGCTTTGTAAGAAGCCCAGGTAATTCTACCCTCCAAAATCTGAGCAGGAATTTAGAGGAGGGGAATTTCAGAAGCATCACTAGTTTTAGAAGGCATTCAAGGAGTGGACGTCCTGGGTTAAGACCTAAGTAATTGTCTGGCTTTGTTCTGAGACCACCGGTGTAAGGCTCTGGCTTGCATTTCACAAGCCCCCTCGCCCCTCCCTTCTGGCTGTATATATTTGTGGTTCAAGAGGCTACGAAGCAATCTGAAGGTGTAGGTGAATAAAGTGGATTTGTTTTATATGATTTGGGTCCATTCCAAAAGATTAAGCTCTGTAGCTACTCGAGATGAGTAATACTCCAAGCTGTGATTGGACAGAAGAGACAGCTCCTCATAAAAGAGATATGGGGGGTGGGGGAAGAGAATCAATATGATTACGTAGATAGGGAAGGACATTGTTTTTCTTGATTGAAGAAGTGGATGTCAGTGTAATTTCATACAGTGGGCTAGCTAGCTCCCATTACTAAATCTTATGTGTTCCCACTATTCACTTCCATAGCAACCGGGGGGTGTCTTCTTCATGTTCATTTAAAGCATTTTTAGCTGCAATAGGCTCAGAAAGTGATTTACAAAAACAAACTGTAAGATACAGTGGTATCTCGGGTTAAGTACTTAATTCGTTCTGGAGGTCCGTTCTTAACCTGAAACTGTTCTTAACCTGAGGTACCACTTTAGTTAATGGGGCCTCCCGCTTCCGCCACGCCAACACCACACAGTTTCTGTTCTCATCCTGAAGCAAAGTTCTTAACCCGAGGTACTATTTCTGGGTTAGTGGAGTCTGTAACCTGAAGCGTATGTACCCCGAGGTACCACTGTAATTAAAAGGCACTATTAAAGTATGCAGTAAGAGTTGTTCAACAGTGGAGGCTCTCCCTCCCTCCCTTCCTTGGAAGTTTTTAAGCAAAGGTTGGATGGTCATCTATTGTGGATGCTTTGGCTACAATTTCTGCATTGCACAGGGTTGGACAAGGTGACCCTTGTGGCCCTTCCAGTTCTATAATTCTATGCCATCATGTATTTTTTTCCAGTTTAAAATGCATGGCAGACAATGACCAAGAGATGAGGAACACAAGCTCAGCCACCAGTTCTTAAAGTTACGGTTATAAGAATGGCCAGTTGTGAGGGGAAGAGTTAAGGTATCCCTGATGAAATGGCTGCTGCTATGTGACAGCGGAAAGATGACCAGCTTCCCTCACATAACACTAGAACTTAAATGGCTGCAACCTGTCCAGGGACCTCATAGTGAAAGGCAGGTAAGAACTGCAACAACAACAATCTGTTGCAAAGACATTGCAAGATAAAGCACTTAGAAGGAAGACCAGTGCTATCATTAGGCCAAATAGGTGCAGTATTGACCTTTGAGGGACACAGATTTTTACAAGTTAGTCTTTGTTCTACCTTACAGATTTCTGACGAGACTTTACTTTCATTATATATTGTGAATAATTTTATCATTTTAAAAATTATTCATACATTACAATTGCTTTTATGTATTTGTGAAATAGAGGAACCATAGACTATGTGTTATACACATAGTGAAAATGCACTTAATTTTAAATGTAATCTTATTTAGAAAATACATTACTCTTTCTAGTGAGCTACGGCTGATTAGAAAGGAAAAACAAAAAAACAAAAAACACCCACCATCTGGAGCTCAAATATTATCGCTTTACTTATTCTTGTGATTTAAAATACATTTAGCAGTTTGAAGTTCCAAGTTCTATGCTTTTCCTTTTTTCCCCACAAGACATCTGCTTTTGAAAATTAAAGTTAGCAAACAATAAATAAAATAAATAAAAGGAGGGTGAAAATAGTTAGCCTTGCCTAGGTCACAAAATAGCCTGACAGGGACACTGCTTACAAGGTAGTGAAAGTAAACATTGGTGATAGGCATGCTTTTCTTTCTACAGTTCCCCCTGAGATTAACAGAACATCCTCAAGCCCCATCAATCCCAGGGAAACTTACTTGCTTAGCCTTGCCTGCTAACTGCTCTAGGTTGTGTCCAGTTAAAATACCTATTTTCAAAGGTTTTAAAGACCAGGAAATTGTAGAATTGTAAAGTTGTAAGGTTCCCAAGGATCCTCTAGTCCAACCCCCTGCAATGCAGGAATCTCAACACACAAACCCCAATCCAATTTTAAACCATATTGGACCCAGTTTAGCTTTGCAAATGTGCTAGCAGTTTCATTGCTTCATCACTAGGAGGAACAAGGACAGACTGCAGATTCTGAAGTAGACTCATGATGCAATCTGGGTCATGGTGCACTCAGAGCTGCTCAGGTGAGTTATACTAGGAACCAGAATTTGCGTGGCAAGACCCTCGAGCCGACCCCCCATTAGGGTAAATAAATTCGCAGAGACACGGATATTTCGTTTCAGGTTTTGGGCAAAAATTTGGCCACAACTTTATTGGTTACAGGAATAAGAGCGGTATTGGCAAGACTATATCTGACTCCTGTCTGCTTTGCAGGAAGTCTGTAAGGGTAAACCGGAGAGGGAAATTGCTTCGGGGGAACCCGCCTGCATCTCCCCTGGTGTTCCCAGAGGCCTGGCATGGCCCTAGCCCCTCAGGCGGCCTTCGGACAGGAACCAGGCACTGGCTTCCTTTAACAGAATACCCTTGACACTGGAGGGGCAGGCAATGGCCGACCTCCCCTTCCCCATTCACCATAAGCCAATGCCTTAGCACTAAACCTTACAAACTTGTGACGATTGCTAAGAGGTAGGGAAAAACCAAGTGGTCCGTGCCAATTTGCCAAATGGAAAAAATTCCTACCCGGCCCCCGACTCAAGGTGGGCAACCAACCAAAGTCCAAAGCAAGCATCTAAATTAAAGGCAGGGTGGGCGGGTGTTTGGCAGCGCGAAGCAGGAGCTAAGCTCATGTCACGCTGCCGCTTTTATACTTTCCCCCACCATCACCCTTTGAATTGATTGGGCAATAGCCCTGGATGATTGAGGTGTCACCCTGGCGTGAAGGCGATAGCTCCACCCATGCCAGGGTGGGGGGAACCAGGTTGAGAGCCTGCCCACAACCAGGACCATCTATTAAGATGATCCCATTTGCCAGATTCTTCTCAAACCACCCCTCTAACTGATTCTGCTTGGCATCATTCTTGAGGGTTTTTGCCTGGCTGGGATGTGTTACTGCATTCTGATAATGTCTCTTGCTTCCCTGTATGAAGCAGAGAGAGAGGTGGTGGCAACTTTACCTGTACGCAGGTAAAATTCACATTTGATGCTCTACCCATCTTTGGCTCTGACCCCATTCACCCTCAGAAGGCAATGGGACCCTAAGGATGGAAATTATTTCCTGTCCCTGCACTGTGTGAAAAGGAGCTTCTTTTCATCTGTCCTGAATCACCTGTCAATCAGTTTCCATAATTCCATTAATTCTGGAATTATGAGAGATTATGCAGGTGGGAGATGTTCCCTCTCACCTACCAAATTGCTGGTCTCTACATATTTGTTGAAAAGTCCCCTTTTTGTGCTTAACTCTCTGCATGTATGTGTTGGATCATAGCCACTGATTTTAGTTGGCTGCAGCATTTAGAAAATCTGCTCAAACTACTGGGATAAAAATAATCTTTGGGCAGCATTTTTTTCTTATAGTTTTTGCATTGCAAAAGAATTGATATGGATGTGGGTTCCTTCCTTTGTTGCAGGCAACGTTTTCTAATAAGCCTGCCTTTCTTAATTTAATCTTGGAATGTGAAGCAGAAATTAACTTGTATATGATCCAAAGCAACAACAACAACAACAACAAAAGCTTAGATGGGTCTGGTGAAGGGGAAATGGCTGCTTTTGAAAATCTGTCGGGAACAGCCATTGTGCCAAGGTCAAGAAGTTCCACTCTTCTTATTTTCCTATTCTGACATATTATTTCAGACGTGTCATATTATGTTGTGTCAAACTGAACAGGCCGCCTGAGAAATGATGATGGGACTAACGCAACCAGATGTGAAACATCATGTCATCCTGTGTGCCAAAAGGGATGTTGGAAGGATCAAGAAGGAGACAGCTATTGTGTTTAACCCTTTCCTTCCTCCATTGTGAGTGGGATGTGAATGGAGACGGTGCAAAGTGGCTTCTTATACGACGTATTTCGAAAAGTGAAAATCCAGACGTGAAAGTTGTTGAGCTGTTTTGGCCGAAAGTTGTGGAGCCAAAGTTGTTTTGAGATATTTCTAAGGAAATTTGCCAAAAACGAGACTTCCAACATGGGTTTTTATATGTCTGGACATTTATTTTCCCCCCATAAATTTTATTGAATTTTTCCATATTTCATTTAATTTAATACACATATTCACAACTTATATTATTTGCTCAAAATGAGCTTAGACTTCCTTCTCTCTTTCTGACATCCCTCTCTTAGACTTTCTCTCTTTCTGACATCCCTATAGTCTATAATATATATTTTTTGCATTCCCATAGTTATTTCTTTATCCTATAGTCACCTTAAAAGATCACATTCTTGTTTACAAATCAACATCTTAATTTCACATTACAAAACATTTCACGTTAATGCTACAAACATTTTCAAATGAGTACAATTTTCTGTTAAGTAAATAATAAATTTGCTCCAGTCCTTTTGATATTTTTCTTCGGGCCGATTCCTGATTCTCCCCATCAGCTTCGCCAACTCCACAAATTCGACCATTTTTATTCTCCAGTCTTCCAATGTAGGGAGTTCTTACTGCTTCCACCTTTGAGCCAGGAGGATACGTCTGGACATTTAAGTGATATCCGACTGCCGTATTCCAGCTATGTCTGGGAAATTTTGGACGTATGGCAACCCTAAGAGATGGGGAATTCTTTTTGTTTTGTTAAGCCTGAAGGTCCCATTTTCTTCCAGGAGCCACCAGCTCATGATAGCTAGGACCAGCGGCAAAGGTGGATAGAGCAATGACTACAAATAGTAGTCGAAGGACACACTTGCTCCAGTACTGACCATTAGGGTTGCAGACCCCACTGAGCAAACTGCATCCAGACCTATGCGGTCATTGCAATACACGATCCTTCATCTGAGGAGTGTTGGGCCGTATGCTCTTGAAGAAGCTGCAGCTCAGCATTCAGCATATGTATTTCTCATACATAATTCATCCTATATTACTTAGCATAGGAAAACAGAGGGAATCAATCAGCTGCGGGAGGCCTTACATGAATTGCACCCCCCTTGCCGCCGCAAAAAAATACCAAACTAATTCTCTATCTAAAATGACTATCTTCATAACCACCAAGCACAGCAGAGTGCTTGTGGCACACTATTTATCACTTCTTAATTCACCCCCCACCTCTGATAATACATTCTTATTCAAAACAGTTTTGACTGGATAATAAGAATCTACAGTAAAGTCCGTCTCCTTGATTGAAGTATGATTATATTCCAACTGCCACGGTCAATAGGCAGCCCCCGTGTTCCCAGCTTTGTCGATATGGCACCATTTTAAATGCCTGCCTGAGTTTTAGAAGCTGACATTTTGGAGCCTGTGATCCATGCTGAGCTAATTTAATAGAGATGCAAACCGGGATGTTGCTGCCAGGCTGACAGAGTCTGCTGACAGACTCGCTAGGATCTGCTAGGGCCATGCCAAATATATCTCTCCTTTCCCCCGACCAGACTCCATCAGTTAATGGAGAATGGGGATGCTTTTGAAAATTATCAGTGCAACCACCACTGCACCAATGGGACACAGCGCACACGCCTTCCACCATCCCAAGAAAACCCATTAATCCCAGTTTTATTTTATTCTTTGGCAGATTTAGAAGTGGTGACACTGCCCACACATCAATAAATAAATTTTAGAAAGGGGCAAGATAAGGTGCAGATGCACAAAGCATTTTTTTTCTAAAAATCAAGGTGACTTGATCTCTGCTCTGTTTTCTCTTTCTTCCCACCCAGGGCAGCCCTGCCCTCTGCCTGCCCCTCAGCCCTCAGAGCTGGCACATCACACAGGGCTGGTCCTCTGTGGTGGCAGCCTCTCCTCCTCCTAGCCTGCTCTCTGGAAGCTGCTATGAGCTGCCCAAGGGTGTGCAGCCTGGGAGTCATTTTGGACTCACAGCTGTCCATGGAGGCACAGGTCAAGTCTGTGTCCAGGGCAGCTGTTTACCAGCTCCATCTGGTACACAGGCTGAGACCCTATCTGCCCGCAGACTGTCTCACCAAAGTGGTGCATGCTCTAGTTATCTCCCGCTTGGACTACTGCAATGCGCTCTATGCGGGGCTACCTTTGAAGGTGACCCAGAAACTACAACTAATCGAGAATGTGGCAGCTAGACTGGTGACCAGGAGTGGCCGTCGAGACCATATAACACCGGCCTTGAAAGACCTACACTGGCTCCCAGTATGTTTCTGAGCACAATTCAAAGTGCTGGTGCTGACCTTTAAAGCCCTAAATGGCCTCGGTCCAGTAAATCAGAAGGAGCGTCTCCACCCCCATCGTTCTGCCCGGACACTGAGGTCCAGCGCCTAGGGCCTTCTGGCGGTTCCCTCGCTGCAAGAAGCCAAGTTACAGGGAACCAGGCAGAGGGCCTTCTTGGTAGTGGCACTGACCCTGTGGAGCGCCCTCCCACCAGATGTCAAAGAGAACAACAACTACCAGACTTTTAGAAGACATCTTAAGGCAGCCCTGTTTAGGGAAGCTTTTGATGTTTAATAGGTTATTGTATTTTAATATTCTGTTGGAAGCCGCCCAGAGTGGCTGGGGAAACCCAACCAGATGAGCAGAGTATAAATAATAAATTATTATTATTATTATTATTATTATGGAGACCAGCAGCCTTGGAGAGCCCATAGAGAGGCAATGTTTTTTTCCTGGGGGTACGCAGGGGTACGCATACCCCTAAACATTTTGTGAATCTAAGTTTGGCCTCATTGAGGGACAGTGTTTCAATAGGAGTAGGAAAATGAGAGTACCCCTAAACATTTTTTAAAAGAAAAAAAGCACTGTAGAGAGGTGACTGGATACTCTCTCACAGCTAAAGCCAATACAGCCATTTGTCCCAAGTGGCAGTGGGTCACTGTCCTTCCCAAGCTCAGTGGCAACGGAACTGGCGGGGGAAATAGGAACATTCTGGGATTAAATCAGAAGCTGGTATGGCTTTCGTAATTCCAGGTCTATCCCAGGAAAATTGATACACTTGGAGGGTGTGTGTTCCACCCCCACCCCAATTGCTTGCAATCCCAGGTGGGGAGAGAGATGTTGCAGGCAGGTTTTGCTTGTAGGATAATGTCAAATGGCTATTGCGGTTGCTGGAGAGCAATCAGACAGGACTCCAACCTTTATTTTGGTACAAACTATTTACAGTGAGGGACGCAGGTGGCACTGTGGGTTAAACCACAGAGCCTAGGACTTGCTGATCAGAAGGTCGGCGGTTCGAATCCCTGCGACTGGGTGAACTCCCGTTGTTCGGTCCAAGCTCCTGCCCACCTAGCAGTTCGAAAGCATGTCAAAGTGCAAGTAGATAAATAGGTACCGTTCCAGCGGGAAGGTAAACAGCGTTTCCGTGTGCTGCTCTGGTTTGCCAGAAGCAGCTTAGCCATGCTGGCCACATGACCCGGAAGCTTTACGCTGGCTCCCTCAGCCAATAAAGCAAGATGAGTGTCTCAACCCCAGAGTCAGTCACGACTGGACCTAATGATCAGGGGTCCCTTTACCTATTTACAGTGAAGAGCCCCAAAGCTCATGCCTGGCTCAATCGCTAGCAGAATCCGAGAGTGGTCTCTCTTTGGACCTCCCCCAACATAAGAGTTTCGTTACCACCAACCTTCTCCTTCCCTCTTTGTGCCTTAGGCTACTGCGCAGGATGGGCGATGGCAAGGGCATATTTCCCTCCTGTCCGGCTTGCCCAGGAGTGGTGTTAAGGCTCCCACCAGCATCCTCTGGTCCTTGCACCTCTTCCCCATTGGAGGTGGGGCTTTCTCCTCTTCCTCCCTGGAAGAGGAACTGCTTCGCAAGATTTTTGGAGGCTTCCTGTAACACAACTGCCCTTCTATTTCTCGCCTCTGAGCCGATGGCAATTCCCTGACAGATAACCATAATGGGTACCTGGTTTGCCCCAGTGAGAACAGGATTCTGGACTTGATCAGGGTTGCCTGGTCCAGCAGGGCCCTGCCTCTGTTCTTGCGACACCTCTGCTTCATCCAAATGCTCTCCTGTGCAGTGGGACAGGGATTTCTGGCTCATTTCTTTCTGTTCCTCTGCTTAAGCATTTGGGGCTGGGTGGACTGTAACTCCAAATAAACAAGTGACATATATTTCACTGCATATTTTAGCGGTGAAAGAGAAGCCATTCCTTCCTCCCTGCTTTCTTTCCAAGACACTGGGCTGTCTGCAACATCTATTGTTCTTTTTAAAGGATCTGTCATTGTGATTTTTAAGGCCAAGCAGTGGCTGTATATCTGTGGTAAACTTTAAGGAAACTGCCGGTTTTAGATAAATGGATGCTATTAAAGTTATAAGTTATGGCAGGCAGAGAGGCCAATACAAACCTCTATTGTTTATGTCCCTTATTTCTGCCTGCAACACATTTCTGTGCGGCGTTCAGGTCCTTTCATCAAATTCCTGAACACGGCAATCAAGTATGTCTAAATTTCACTTTCTTTTATCAGAGGGAGCTGATGACGCACCTTTGTATATTGCCTCATCAGTTGAGGAAATGCCAATGTAGTAGTTCTGGACTTTACGGCCTTATCAAAAGTAACAATAAAACAAGCCATTCCTTCTCCTGGGGGTGCACTCAGGGCCTATAATATGACAGAGCTATCATGAACAGAGCCAGCAAATAAAAGGTCTTTCGGACAAAAGCTGACATATGGACCAGGAACATAATAACAAGAGCAGCACCTGGCAAAGCTGAATGTGTGAAAACTATCCATGATGCAAGAGGAGAGGAGAGGAGAGGAGACTCTTGCTGGGTCAGGACAAAGACCCATCATAGACCAGTACCTTGTTCTCACAGTGGCCAACCAGATGCCTGGGGGCAGCCTACAAGTAGGATATGAACACAACAGCACACACACACTTGTGGTTCCCAGCAACTGGTATTCAGAGGTTTACTAACTCACAGTGGAGGTAGAAGATAGCCACCATGGGTAGTAGCCTCATCCTCTGTTTCTTGTGTCCTCTCTTCTGTTTCCAAATTTATCTCAACTTTGTTGTTGTTGCTTAGTCGTTTAGTCATGTCTGACTCTTCGTGACCCCCTGGACCAGAGCACGCCAGGCACTTCTGTCTTCCACTGCCTCCCGCAGTTTGGTCAAACTCATGCTGGTAGCTTCAAGAACACTATCCAACCATCTCGTCCTCTGTCGTCCCCTTCTCCTTGTGCCCTCCATCTTTCACAGCATCAGGGTCTTTTCCAGGGAGTCTTCTCTTCTCATGAGGTGGCCAAAGTATTGGAGTCTCAGCTTCAGGATCTGTCCTTCCAGTGAGCACTCAGGGCTGATTTCCTTAAGAATGGATAGGTTTGCTCTTCTTGCAGTCCATGGGACTCTCAAGAGTCTCCTCTTTAAAGTCTCAACTTTATGGTCAACTTAATATGAACTATGCATTTGTGTTGTAAGCATCAGCAGCTACACTATCCAGTGAGCACTGATCCACTAGCATGAGCCCTACTATCAATGAATATTTCATTGATAATTATTTGGTATATTTCGAAACAGTTAAACTACTCCAGATATACAGTCCTTTTGAGTCTTTGGAGAGACGTCTTCCTTTGAGTCTTTGGAGAGACGTCTATTCATTGATTTGTTTGATTCTTTGTTTGACTCTGATACATATAACAACTCGTAGTTACTTGTATATTTTGTGAGATGTGTTGTATGATATATATATACTGTTTTGAAGTGGCTTATTCATATATTTTGAATGACATCATAACCAATTATATGTTCACTAACAGTTATTAGCCAGCCTGTTGCGTTGGCATTTTTGTAGATTGTTACATTTTGCAACACAGGAGTTTGTGTTTGTCCAAATTTATCTCAGCATAATCCAAATCACCCCAACTCCATCCTGGGGGAGCAGAGTGAAAGGATATTGCTCAGTGTATCTGCCTTGCATCCAAAAGGTTCTGGGTCCATCCCCTGGAATCTCCAGGTGGGAGTCTTCTTATTATTATATTTAGTCATGTTCACCTTTCCCCCCAGTCTGGGATGTAAGGCGGCTTATGCAAATAAAATACAACAAGCTAAAAACATAGCAAAGACAATCATTAAAATGACTGCTGAATTAAAAATAGAAAAATATTCATTAACAACACAGACCAGGGGGGGGAAAGAAATCTTGTTGGCTAGAATATTGAATACTACGTCACTTTGAACAAGTATTACAAATAAACTTTTAGAATCCTAGAACTGAAGGGAACCTGAGGATCTTCTAGTCCATGAGTAGGCAAATTAAACCCAGGGGCCGGATCTGGCCCAATCGCCTTCTCAATCCAGCCTGCGGACGGTCCGTGAATTAGCGTGTTTTTACATGAGTGTCCTTTTATTTAAAATGCATCTCTGGGTTATTTGTGGGGCCTGCCTGGTATTTTTACATGAGTAGAATGTGTCCTTTTATTTAAAATGCATCTCTGGGTTATTTGTGGGGCATTGGAATTTGTTCATTTCCCCTCCCAAAATATAGTCTGGCCCCCCACAAGGTCTGAGGGATGGTGGACTGGCCCCTTGCTGAAAAAGTTTGCTGACCCTGATCTAGTCCAAACCCCCTGCAATATGTAGCTGTCCCATTCGGGGATCGATCCTGCAACCTTGGTGTTATCAGCACCATGCTCTAGCCAACTGCGCAACTCTAGCCAATCAACTATGCAGTGATTTTAGGAATATATAGTTCCCCTATCCAAAACTCTGGACAGCCACCAACAATCAATGTAGAAAGTACTGTGCTAAATGGACTCAGGGCCTTTACTCAGAGTAAGGCTGTTTGCTAAGTCTTCTGTGCTCAGATGTGTTTCAGGCATCATCATGACTAAGAGTGTTTGAATACATAGATGAATGGAGGAATTTGTGTCACCATAGTGAAGCATGAATGAAGAAGGGGCAAATCTCAGTGGGAGAGCATCTGCCTTGCATGAATAAGATTTCAACCCCCAACACCTCTACACAGGGATACCATAAACCTGGAGAACTGTTGCCAGTCCATGGAGATAAGGCTGAGCCAAATGGACCAATGGATAAAATACAGCTTCCTAGCTTCTAAGGCTTTTTATTAGGTTGCCCTACTGGATGAGAGCACCATTTGCCCAGGGCAGGGGAGTTCACCCATTACCAGCTTCCACCATTTGGTGGATGCATTTCCTTTTGTTCTATAAACTCGTACATTTTCCTGGTGTTTGAATTCATGCAGAGAGAGAGAAAGAGAGAAAGAGAGAGAGCACTCTGTGAAAGGCATCATTTTTCAGATGTCTCAATTGCCGAGGAAGCCCACAAATGATGGGTATGAACTGCAAAAGGGTAATATAGCATGAAGATTAAAGGTGAATGTGTTTGTTTTCAGCTCTGATAGCAACTACCAATTCAGATAATGTGTATTTCATTTAAATTTATTGTGAGGAATAAAAAGAGAGCATGGGCGCTGTGCTAGATAATGGGATTCTTCATGCTTTAAAGCAGTTTGGGCATTTCACTTACCTAAGAGCACAGTGGGGAAGGACACAAAATTAAAACAAATTGACGCAATGGTTTTTTAAATGACTCTCAGTAAATAATTTAGCCTCCCGTTCCCAGGATATCCTTTCAGTCCTAATATTTCAGATTTGAATAGGGAGGTGGGGTGGGGAAAATTTTGGATACACAGTGGAGTCATACGCTTTAAGTTGGTTTTTGCCGCAAGGGACACATTCAGTTAGCTTCTCAGTGTAATGAACTTCAAATGAAAAAGTCATATTATGCAACAGTGGAGGGATCACTGCTTAGGGGCAGATCACATGTCTCAAGCTTGATCCCTGGTAGGCTCAGTTAAAAGGATTAGGTAGCAGGTCATGGGACAGATCTCTACCTGAAACCCTGGGAGCAACTGCAGTCACATTACTGTGCTAGACAGAGGAAGAGTATGAACTGATACCAGTCCTTGGAATGAACTATAAGGACATCAACTAAATCAGTGTTTCCCAAATTTGGATCTGCAGCTATTTTTGGACTACAACTCCCATCACACCTCACTAGCAAGGCCTGTGGTCAGGGAGTATGGAAATTATAGTCTGAAAACAGTGGGAGACCCAAGTTTGGGAAACAGTGAACTTAAGTTGTTGTTGTTTAGTCGTTTAGTCGTGTACGACTCTTCGTGACCCCATGGACCAGAGCACGCCAGACACTCCTGTCTTCCACTGCCTCCCGCAGTTTGGTCAGACTCATGTTTGTAGCTTCGAGAACACTGTCCAACCATCTTGTCCTCTGTCGTCCCCTTCTCCTAGTGCCCTCCATCTTTCCCAGCATCAGGGTCTTTCCCGGGGCTTCTTCTCTTCTCATGAGGTGGCCAAAGTACTGGAGCCTCAGCTTCACGATCTGTCCTTCCAGTGAGCACTCAGGGCTGATTTCCTTAAGAATGGATACATTTGATCTTCTTGCAGTCCATGGGACTCTCAGGAGTCTCCTCCAGCACCAGAATTCAAAAGCATCAATTCTTCAGCGATCAGCCTTCTTTATGGTCCAGCTCTCACTTCCATACATCACTACTGGGAAAACCATGGCTTTAACTATACGGACCTTTGTTGGTAAGGTGATGTCTCTGCTTTTTAAGATGCTGTCTAGGTTTGCCATCGCCTTTCTCCCAAGGAGCAGGCGTCTTTTAATTTTGTGACTGCTGTCACCATCTGCAGTGATCATGGAGCCCAAGAAAGTAAAATCTCTCATTGCCTCCATTTCTTCCCCTTCTATTTGCCAGGAGGTGATGGGACCAGTGGCCATGATCTTCATTTTTTTGATGTTGAGCTTCAGACCATATTTTGCACTCTCCTCTTTCACCCTCATTAAAAGGTTCTTTAATTCCTCCTCACTTTCTGCCATCAAGGTTGTGTCATCTGCATATCTGAGGTTGTTGATATTTCTTCCGACGATCTTAATTCCGGCTTGGGATTCATCCAGCCCAGCCTTTTGCATGATGAATTCTGCATATAAGTTAAATAAGCAGGGGAACTTAAGGTACACTAAGTTAAACTTGGGGTATAACTTTGTTTGCTAGTTCATCTTCACATTCATTTCCCTGTTTTGCCTCCTGCAACAGTAATTGGCCTGATCTCTCTCTCTCTCTCTCTCTCTCTCTCTCTCTCTCTCTCTCTCACACACACACACACACACACACACACAATCAATGTATATGTATGTAAGTCAATTGAACACCTATAAAGTAAAATGTGGAAGCAACGTTCTAAGGCTTATTAGGCAGGGGTGGAGGTACTACTGTTTCTAGGGTTGCTTAGGCACTGTTGCTAAGCAGTCAGAAGGAAGGAATGTATCTGTGTATCTTCCCTGCTGAATATATTTCCGTCTCTTCATACAGCTTGCAGCAAGAAAGTGCAGAAACAAAGTAAATTGTGCCTTGGCTCTTTAACAGCTGTGTGAGTGGCACAAATTGAACAGGGTCAGCATTTTCTAGTATTAAAAGACAATTATGAGGCAAATGTGACCTGCTGACATTCTGTTACGCAGGCATCTTAATATTTTGTGTGGCCTCCAATTTAATTTTGCACATTAATTTTCTGATGTTCTTTGTTTACATTTATATTTTTGAAGTTTCATTTATGTTTTAAATTTTGCATTTTGAATATTTTTTGAAACCTAGATGTTGAAAAGATATGAACATGAATTTTAAATAAAGAAGAAGAAGAAGAAGAGTTTGGATTTGATATCCCGCCTTTCACTCCCTTTAAGGAGTCTCAAAGCGGCTAACATTTTCCTTTCCCTTCCTCCCCCACAACAAACACCCTGTGAGGTGAGTGGGGCTGAGAGACTTCAAAGAAGTGTGACTGCCCAAGGTCACCCAGCAGCTGCATGTGGAGGAGCGGAGACGCGAACCCGATTCCCCAGATTACGTGACTACCGTCAGTGAGAAAAGCCAGTAGGTGGCAGTGGTGCTGCCTCCGAGAGAGTAGCCGTTCAGCTCCACCCTCTCCAGCCAGGCAGCAAGGCACCCTTTTCTGGGGGTGGGGCCTCAGATGACATCACACACACTATGTGCAGGCATGTGCATGTGATGTCTCATGTCCATGTTGCAGCGGTGGGCACCCACAATCCTGAGGGCAAGATGGCACCCCTGCCAGACTACCTTAAGTTTCCTATTGACTCAGAAGGACTAAAAGTGTTTCCATTCAAACTGAGACTTTGTCTGGACAATCATAGCCCCAGGTGTTCCTGATTGCATACCTTGAATCAACACTCTCTGGCTGTTACTTTGAAACAGGGGTAGGATGTCTGCTTAAGCCTGGGGGCCTCACTGCCTAGTGGGCAACCATTCATGGGGCACATGGTGGATGGAGCAAGAGATCCTACCTTTAGCTTTGCACATTCCAGCCACATAAAAGTCAGTGGTTTCAACATGCACATATCTATCTTGGGGGACAAGGTAACAGTTTAAGGACACAGTCAAGTTAAGCAAACACACTTCGTTAGGGCACAGAGTAGAGGAGAAGGAGATGTTACCTGGGGAAGGGGCATTTCATGAGACAATTCTCAAGGGCCAGATAGATACCCTGGGCCTTAGATGCCCTACCTCTGCTTTAAAAAGATAAGTTAATGCCTGTCCTGAAAATGTATTCTTTTACACTGTTATAAGGGCAATCAATTTCTCAGGGAAGTACTGAAAAGTAATCAATAATGCTATTGATATTTGTGAAATCCTTTTTTAATGCTTCTTTGGAGTCAATTGTGTTTGCAAAATTCTGCCTAAAATATTTACGGCTCTGGTCTGCATAAATATACATCGTATAATCAGATTGTTTTCTGTGGAGATACTTAATTCTTAAGGCTCTTCATGGCGAGTGTTGGGTAGAGAAATCCCAATGGCTACTCCTATAAGGCTGCCTCGGACGTATTGCTTATTACTTGGGGACTGCAACATAAGCTGGTGATTTGTGTATGTAACTGTTTGTTCATGAATAGAATGCGCCAATGAACCATTTCATTGATTTGTCTGAGACGGGGGCCATTCTCAAGTAACCCCCACACATGTTCAGATAATACATGGAATGAATAGAGTTCCCCACCAACAGCCCCACATGCCAGCCACATCCATTCGGTGACCACATGGAGAAAATTAGTCTGAAAGAACTCTACAGCTGAACATAGGAATGTGCGAATCTGTCAATTCTGGTTTTTCTCAGTTACTCACTTTTCTGATCTTAAATTCAGTCCTCCACATTTCCACATAAGTTTTCTATGTATTATGGGACGCGGGTGGCGCTGTGGGCAAAAGCCTCAATGCCTAGGGCTTGCCGATCGAAAGGTCGGCAGTTTGAATCCCCACGGCGGGGTGCGCTCCCATTGTTCGGTCCCAGCGCCTGCCAACCTAGCAGTTCGAAAGCACTCCCGGGTGCAAGTAGATAAATAGGGACCGCTTACTAGCGGGAAGGTAAACGGCATTTCCGTGTGCGGCTCTGGCTCACCAGAGCAGTGATGTCACGCTGGCCACGTGACCCGGAAGTGTCTCCGGACAGCGCTGGCTCCCGGCCTCTTGAGTGAGATGGGCGCACAACCCTAGAGTCTGTCAAGACTGGCCCGTACGGGCAGGGGTACCTTTACCTTTACCTTTCTATGTATTTATTTATTTTTAAAAGATCTTGAGAAAATTCATTGGCATTTTAGTGCATGTTTCTCCTAATGTACACGCCTCTCAAAATTTATCAGATGTTCCAGGAGAAACAGCTTTTTTGACTCAAGGTGTGCTCTAAATAATAAATAATTTTATTATTTGTACCCCGCCCATCTGACTAGGTTGCTCAGCCACTCTGGGCAGTTTCTAACAGATATAAGAACATAATAAAACATTAAAAAGCTTCACTATACAGGACTGCCTTCAGATGTCTTCTAAAAGTCAGATAGTTATTTATCTCCTTGACATCTGATAGGAGGGCATTCTGCAATGTCCAGGCTGAATGATGGGGGTGGAGACGCTCCATCAGGTATTCAGGGCCGAAGCCATTTGGGTCAGGACCAACTCTTTGAATTGTGCTTAGAATTGTACTGGGAGCCAATGTAGATCCTTTAGGACCGGCGTTATATGGCCCCAGAGGCTACTCAGCCTGCCACATTCTGGATTAGTTGCAATTTCCAAATCACCTTCAAAGGTTCAAGAAAAATGAGGGCAACAACTCTAGTCCTAGCTCTGGTTTTCCAGATGAACTTATAAAATAGCTTTTAATTATTCAGATCACATGTTCAGAGTGGCCTGTTTGAAGTTATGAATCAACTAATGTTAGCATCACCTTCCTGGCTCTCAACCAGTCCTTTCCAGGGCTTACCATGTTAGGTCTCTGTTTATGTATTCCTTGATGATGCCATGAAGTAAGTAAGATGTCATAGATGTAGACTTATGGCCAAGAGGCTAATCTGCGGAGCAGGGAGCTCCTGGTCTGAATCTCACCTCTTTATATCAACACACTGAGTGGGCATAGACAAACCATCCCCTCTTGGCCTCAGTTTCCTCCATCTGCAATACGGAGGGCTAAAATATAATGAATGCTTTTTACCTTATAGAGTTCTTATAGTGACTAATGCATGTAGGGTGCTTCAGACAAGTTTTTGAGCATTGTTGTGGTGCATGACAGTAGACAGGGTCTCTTAAAAACTCACACTGAGTTTCACTCTTTAAAATAAAATTAAAAGCAGATTGGCATGCATCTGCAAAAAAATATTTATATTGGGATGGGATGAATGAAAGTAGCAGTTTATTCTTGTCTTACATACATGGCACAACATACAGATCTGGCACAAAAAAGACATACAAATCCTCCAACATCCATGCTTCCTCCCAAAGAACTTCTATTGAATGTACAACATCATTAACAAATTGGTTATTGAGTTACAACAGATCTCCAAACATGAATAACCTCCCATTCAGGGTAATATTTTGCTTCATTGTATTAGTAGTAGAAGTTGTTGTTGTTGTTAGCTACTTAGACAAACATTATTTTACATGTTTAATACAGGACATTATCCTTAACAGATTTCAAGATATTCACATTAAGAACCAAATACTTTATAAAACAGATTTTTTTCCCCCATTTCTTAAAGGCATGGTCACATGTATTTCAGTCCCATCTGGGTTAACAACTGGACTTTGCAAGACAAACGTTTCTTAAGAGCTAAAAAAAGTGACCCTATATACAATTTGCCCAATGTAAAAAGAACTGATCTCCCTACTGGGATAGCTCTTATCCCACCAGTAGGAAAACTACCCCTCAGGCCACTTAAAGCAGATATTAACCACTGGGTGGCAAAATGACAGATTGTCACAACCCTAGGTTTTATTCAGAAACAAAGAAAACAAGGCATATTAAGAGTTATTTGGCCGCTAGGGCTGGTGGCTAAAGCCTATCATCAAACAAGATGCCTAGGTCTATTGTATTAGCTAGGGCTTAGAACACATATTTTCAAACTTTCTAGCTCCAATAAGTTTTTTCTGCATGACCTATTGCATGCTGCAACTATTTCTGGGAAACCCTCTAAGTCTCATACCCAGTTTGCATGAGTTGCTGCCCAGACCTCTAGATCTAACCATAGCTACACTATGAATTTGAATGTTTCCCTGTGCAGTGTTTTCAAGACAACATTAGCCGTATCCAGAGCAGACCCACTGAAATTAATGGACCCCTGTTAGTAATGTATATCCATTCCAATGGGTCTACTCTGAGCATGACTAGTGTTGGATATAACCCATTGTAAGAGAAGACAATTGATGGTAGAGAACTTTAAGGAAGGTTTCTCCTCCAGTGCAAGACTTATCACTGGGAAACTTAGATGAACCTACAAGGAGCCCAGTATTCCTTCTGAAAACCACTAGGCTAGCCAAGTATTATTATTCAAATATTATCTTAAATCAGTCCCAATGAAATGTCAAGCTCATAGACCTTTCAACATGTGGCCTTGATGGCAACATTCTGTCCAACATGAATGTAGAATACCTAGCTTTTGATTAAGATTTGATCACATGCTCTTTCCCTCCTAAATTCTTAGTACATCTACTGTCCAAGTGAACATGACTTGCCTATTTTGATGATTTAGATCACTGGACTGATCATGGATTAACAAACATCTTTCCTCTAAAGCTCAACAAGGCCTTCTGGGGTATCTCTGTTGACTTCATAGAGCTTTAGAAGTGATTCATAATTTCACTGGGACTACCTTGAAGTAAACATTCTGAGGATTTCAAGCCTGGACTGATTTTGGCCTACAAATAGCCTGAACAAAACAAAATAGATTTGAAATTTTTATACACACAAGTTGCATTACTATTATTCTTTGTACATAGAGCATTTTCATAAAAAGCATGTTGTGAAAATGCCTTAGACCTTATATAAACACCATTATATCAAACACATCATTCAAAAACCTGGATAAATTACCAACACAAAAACCCGAAAGACCCCAAATGGAATTCTTTCAGTAATATTTGTTGCATATTTCACATTCCAGTCTCATCCTGTTCTGGCCAAATTATGGCTCTGGTTAAAAAAGAAGAAGAAGAAAAGCAACCACACAAACCTCCAGAAGAAACCCAATTCCACTGTTAATCCACCATGGGTCTCATCCTTCTCCCCTTTCCTTTGCTTTTAGGAATGATGGTTCTGATCCACAATTCAGTAATACTAAAGTACTTGGATTTCAGTCAGTTAAGTCCCACTAAGGTCAATGAGAGTGCTACCCTTATATCAAACATTTGCATCAAGTCACATGAAAGGCTGCCTGTCCTTGTAGAGACCTATAAGATCACTTAGATCATTGGCACCTTACAGAATATCACAGGACAGTGACCTCAAAAGAGGCATTTTCTGTCACCACCCTTGCAGTCTGGAAAGCCCTACTGTCTATTATCCAGCAGTTGCTTCAGATATCTTGACATGTCTTTTTGCCTTGACTTTTCCTAACCCATAATATTGGACCCTTTGGTTATTACTGAGGGTTGTACTGAGTGCTAGTCATAGTTAGTTAGGTAAACAATCCATCATTAGGCCTATCCAGTGATAGGCATGATTATCTTTGGTCCATTAATTCCAAATGTTCTACTCCTGGGTATAACTCAGACATAGGGTTAGGACTAGGATTGGCTTGAAACTCCCAAAGACCTCAGTATTTATGAACAGTGGATAAAAACACACACATCTGAAACAGATCACTAGATCTAGTTTAGAAACATGCTGCTTCAGTACACTACAGAGCTATGAGAAAGTAGCTTTGCAACATGTTCTCCTTTCCAACACTTTAACAATTGTCACAATCCTGTTCTCCAAACAAAGCATTGGGGCACAATTACAGCAAGGGAATGAACCTGTGACCCTTTCAACAAAGCAAGACTCTCATCCTTGACTTTCCACATAACCTTTGCCTCCACTGCAGCCCATTGAGAATGATTTCCGTAGAGACACATGCCTGGAAAATGCTATATCAGGCTGGATTATCTGCATTGTGCTTGCAGGAAGGATCCCATAATAAGGATATTAGATCCTTGATGACTCCTGCTTGCAGGATCAACCTAGGAACATCCAAAGCAATGAGTATGTATCACTGTGTTCTTCACATACATTTCTCAATGGGACTTTATAAAAAAAACTCACACAAAGGCAAATCTGATTCTGGAGAATCTCCTTCAGTAGCATCCAAACCCACCCCACCCCACCCCACTGCAGAACCATAATATCTACAGAAAGGATACTCCTGTATCTCAAGTATCTACCCAAAGAGGACAGGATAAGAAACTCTACTACTACAATTGTGCTAATCTGACAGATTAAAAAAAAATGGTTTCTAGTGTAAACACATGAATAAATTTCACAGGATTTCAATAGGTGTTTGTGTGCGCACGCCTTTGTTTCCTTTGTGAGGAGCCAGCACAATTTGCAATCGACCAAGTAGAATGTAACCCCCAAACTATGTAAACGAGCCCACTAGGGGCTCAGCAGAACAGCTTTTAATATTGGCCTGAGGGTGCATTTTTTTTCCTGGCGGGTCCTCAAGCAAGTAGTTAACAGGACACTTCACATACCTGGGTTTGGCTTGGCAGGTCACAAGTTGGGCTGGCCTGGTCTTAAATTACACTTCATCCTAATCTGGGGAAAAAATCCTGATCCTATTATCACATGCATACCATCATGTTATGATCCTAATATTACCCACCCACCCTCCAGAGTTCTACCCAGTTGCCCAGTGGCATGAATGACAGCTAATTAAGTGAGTTCTATGGTCAAACAGCTCATTTACACATTAGTCAGCATGAGGTATAAAGCTTGCTCCAGAGCCTGATTCTTCTAAAACCCACTTTTAAATCTTTACCCACTTAGAATGGATTATTATTATTATTATTATTATTTTTGCAGGATCAGTGCTTTGTACGTATCTCCTCTCTTTTTAAATTTTTTGTAGGATTTTTAATTTTGTTTTTAGAATAATCAAACAGAAACATATAAGGGATAAGTTTCAGTTCAAACAGTAATTGTTTCAAAATACACCGGGTGAAAGATATAACACTACAGTATTTTCAATTGGTTATAAATTTTCAATATTTTGTTTCGTTTTCTTTTTTGGCCAAAAATTTAAAGTAATCCCACCACAGGCTATACTTGAAGCACAAATCCTAACCATACTGTAAAATTTACACTCTCCTACATCAGTGTCTAAGCCCTTTATTAAACAAAGTGAGTTTTTGGGGGGATACTTACAGAGTATTTGAATGTAAGCTAATGGAACCAACCTCTCTCTTTCTCTCTTTGAAATCTAAACTATATCTCACAGGTTAATTAACAAAGTGGACCATAGCTATGCAGTGTGGCTTGACAAAAATCTCTTGAGTTTTTGGATTGCTCAAAGTATAAATACTCAACCTTATGAAAAGTGGTTGAGTTTCCATAAAATAATGTTTGTGACACATTATGATGCTGAAGGGATTGTCCTCCCCATACACTCCATTTCTCCAGATTTTTATTTTAAACTTTTACAAAATGCAGGTGCTTCTAGACTTAGCAACACATATTAATGAGATTATCTTCATCTGGGTGACAGCAGTAATCTAGGATTCCTGGTACTTTAATAATAAAAAACAAGACTTCTTAATTGTGTTTACAGCATTTTGTGTCTTTATAGCTGTGTAAACTCCAGTAGAATATGAACCTCTGATGATATTACGTCACTTTCTGTATAGCTTGCAAAAGAAAAAAGAGAGAGCCTGAACTGATTGAGAAAAGTTAGTTACCTTCTGTTTTGATAATTCATTTCAGTCCTAATAACAATAACAAAAAATGTCCTTTTAAAAATGTCACAAGCCTGTGATTATACATTGCAAAGAAAGAAAACTGATCCTTGCCTATGGAATTTTTGCTTAAAAGTTCCAACCTCTTGTTTCCGCTGTTAGCCATCACACAACATGTGCCATTTGGCAATTTGTCTCCTAGGATATTCACAGATTTCCTTCCAGTGTTCTCCTGCGGTTCCTTCTGCCGAAGCCCCCAAGGTTAACCGGCCAATGATTTCGTTCCGGGATCCCCTATCTGAATCCAAAACCAAGAATTCGATGCTGATCTCTTCGAGACCCTCGCAAGGAATATCAAAGACAAAAAGTTCATTGAACACTGCATTGGGGGTGCACTTCTTGACGTGGGTTTTCTTTTTGGAGATCCTTTTCTTGGCGTGATATAGGTTCACTTTCACATAGGGGTCTGCAAAAGACAAGCAAAATCCAACCAATATCACACTGCTGAAGAACCAAGTCCAATAGTCCAGACTTATCTTCCCTTGCACTAAGGTTCTCACCATGCTTTCATCTCTACCAGTTATTCCTGTGCAGGAGAATCCAGCTAGAACTGATTGGTAAGATTAGCTTTGTCCACTGAGAAAAAGCTCCAATGAATAATAATAATAATAATAATAATAATAATAATAATAATAATAATAATAATCCAGCTCATGCTTGCATGCTACCTGACCACCGGTTGCTGCATTTACCAGTAAGGGAGAAGGTGGTGAGAAGCTTGGCACAACTGGAGGTACAATAGCATAATCTGGTGCTCTCACTAATGCACCCCACTTGCAATCACCATTAAGCCACATTTCCCTTGCTCTTCTGTCCCCCAGTAGACACAACAATGTGCTGGTCTCTGTTCCAGAGACCAGATGCCCTCCCTCCAGATGCCTGGTCTCTCCTCTAGTTGCCCCATCTTGTATGGAATATTCGGCATGTCACATTTTCTTCATGATCTTTCACTCTCTTTCACTTTCATTGCAGGAGGTTGGACTCAGGTGACCCTCAGGGTACCTTCCAAATCATAGAATCAATTCTATGATTCTCGGTTATTTGAGGGAGGGGCAGAACCACCCTGCTCCACTCCAGTGTCCTTTGCCCCCACACCTGTAAAGCAGACTTACGACAAAAAATTTGGGAGATAGCTTATATTTATTAAAATATAACTAATTCGAGGAACATCCAAGTAACCAAAAATTCAGAAAATATGAGCAGGTGAGAATTTCATCTAACTGGTAGGGAAACCTCCCTCTAGACCAGCCTTTCTCAACCTGTGGGTCCCCAGTTGTTGTTGGACTACAACTCCCATCACCCCTAGCTATCAAGGCCAGAGCTCAGGGATGATGGGAGTTATAGTCCAACAACATCTGGGGACCCACAGGTTGAGAAACACTGCTGTAGACCACTGGATAGATGACACAGCTGCAGTCTGTGGCTGCTCATAAAGGAGGGGTGGGAAAGGACTCCATCATTGCTAGATGAGTCATGGGTAGAAGCACACCCAGGCTCTACTGCCCAGAGTTCACCCAAAATGTGAAAGACAGATCTAAAGGCTACCCCATTAAATCCCCCCAGGCATAAAGCACTGGCAGATCCCTAAAGGGTGCCATTGACCCAATAATCCCATCATATGTCTACAATTATTCTTCCCAACTTCCTCACCTGCCTGGACTCCATGCTCAATGAGAAACAAATCCCAGCTGCTCCCCAAATTGTCAATCAAGTTACCCAACAGTGTGGAGCAGGCTTCCTCAACCTCGGCCCTCCAGATGTTTTTGGTCTACAACTCCCATGATCCCTAGCTAGCAGAACCAGTGGTCAGGGGTGATGGGAATTGTAGTCTCAAAACATCTGGAAGGCCGAGGTTGAGGAAGCCTGGTGTGGAGCAAACCTAAAACGAGGTCCCCAAAGGTTACTTAAAGAACTGCCACCCAAAATATTCCTACTCAGCTCCTTGAACAGGTGACTAGCCAGGGCCCACACTGAACAGAGCAAAGGAGGGAGGGCACAGCTCCTACTCCTTTGCTATTTCTTGGTCCAAGCTCTTAAGTCTATGACAGTGTTAATTATAAATCCAAATATATGCATGTAATAATGCAGCATTTTGAAATTACCTGATAATCCGGAAACATCAGCTTTGGGTAGGTGTCTGGCTTTTAAAACAACCACCGTGAGAGTATTTGTTGTAGACTGGTAACAGAGAGAAATCAGCAGCTCGCCACGTCCGGAGGACTTCTGGAGGATTAGAAAGATAGCTCATATGTAGCAGACATCAAAGAATCATAGAATTGCTGAGTTGGGAGGGACCCTAAGGGTCAGGTAGACCAACCCCCTGAAATTCAGGAATCACAGCTAAAGAATCCCTGACAGATATCTATCTGGCCTGTTCTTAAAAACCTCCAATAAAGGAGAGTCTACCACTTTCTGGTGTAGTCTGTTCCACTGTCAAACAGCTCTTACCACAAGAAAGTTCTTCCCAATGCTTAGCTGGAATCACGTTTCTTGTAATTTGAATCCATTGGTGTGAGTTTTACCCTCTGCAGCAGCAGAAAACAAGCTTTCTCCATCTTCATTGTGACAGCCCTTCAAATATTTGAAGATAGCTATCCGTCTGGGATTACCCTACCCTCACCCCACCCCACCCAAAAAATGTGCAGATCTGCTACTAGATGGGCAACTCAGAACTATGACTATATATATTTGTGGTTTTAAAGCATATTGAATCCTTGGCCAGCCAGTCTATTGAAATGTGGTCACAAATAGCATCTGGCAAATTAGTGTTTTGATGGACTTATGAAAACGTAAGGTGCAAATCAGATCTCGCCCCTCCTCCCGCTACAAAACCAATATAGTCCCCTTGCTAGAGGAAAATATTTAAGTATGAAAATAGAAAACATGGAAGCTTCAACACTCCAGGTCACACACTGGGGCTTCTTGCATTAAAAACCATAAAAGCTGCAGATGGGAATATTGCTTGGTACACACAGAAGCAATTTGATTTGACGCTTGATCTTTTGAAAGCAATTACTAAAAAGTCAATACACAGGCAGGTTCTCGGGAAGGGCTATGGGTTGCCCAGGCTTTGAGACATCTATTAGGTTTGGAATTTAAAAAAATAAATAAATGGGCTTCCACTTATGTTGAAGTGACTTCCAAATCAATTTACAAACACACAGTAAAGACACTGACTTGGAAGCAAGCCCCCTTGATTTTTATGTGCCTTACATCAAAGTAAAATGCTCAGGATTGGTGCCGGAACAACTAATATTCAAAACACCAATGCCTTTATCCTAAAACATGCTTACCCTGATAGGCCAGCTGAGACATAATGAACTACTGGTAACTTCAACTAAATTGTTCGATGACTCAGATTTTGGTTGTGCAAGTACTATGAGTTAATTCAGTAGATGGCAACTTTTGTCCAGAGAGCTGGAGATGCCCAATGGACTAATTACATATAGGGTAGGTGTGACCAGAAGGTGGAAAGAAGCAATGGTGGGTGGAACCAGGAAAAAAGGCAAAATCAGTAGAGAAGTGGAAGGAGAAGGAGGGAATTTAGATGTGCAGTGGATATGGATAAATCCTGAGCCAAAGTGAGTTGCTTTTGAGGAACTCTGAACTTGTCTGATATCTATCCCGAACCAAGAGACGACAATACAAAGCTTCTCGTGGTGTCTTTATGACTCAGAATCACACACAAAAAAAGAACTGCAGAAAACATGTCTGCTGAAAGCAAAACTAATGTCTCTAAGTTTACCATATAAGGAAAGTGACATGTTGGGAGTGAGAGTGAGGAATCACAAAGGCAAATGTGAAGGGAGAAGGGAGGGAGAGCTTTACTGTCATTGACAGATAATCAGAGATAAATATTTTACCTCAAAAGTGAATCCCAATTAATTTTAAAGAAGCCTAGCACAAATTCCCTTTGACCTACTTGTCTGAAATTTGGCAGATTTCTTACCAATGGAACATCTCTCATATCTGCTATTTTCAGACCAATTGCCCAGAAAGTGTCACAGGAGATTAAGTGATATTGTTATCCCCCCCCAAAAAAAAAAATTGTAAAGGCTGGAACATAAATCTCTGCAGATATGCTTTTGCATATCCTATGCCTGCAAAATCCATCATTTTCTGCCAAATGGAAAATGGAAAACTTTATACCTTTTCTTAAAAAACAAAACAGAAACAAACTTTAAAGTTGCACAGCAGCAGAAAATGAAATAAAAGCCTAGACCTATCTGCCTGTTATTTGGAAGGTTTTATCCACTCTGGAGAGGCTATTATGCCTGAAAATTTCATTCGCTTCTGTCAACAGGGAAAATACATATAGCTTGTCTTCCCAATATTCCCAATAGTAATTTCCAGGAGGCGATGGTGATTAAACCCAATTTTCCTAAAGCAGACTCAAACTTTGATGCTGTGCTGAATTGGGCAGCCTACAAAATACTTCAAGTGGCCTATTTTCTGAAGTGCAGGATTAGGGACCAAACTGAATCTTGTGGTTGGTACATACCCCTGGGGAAAGAAATCCACTTGTAAGCTATCAGCTCAACCCCCTGGCAAGAGTGATCTGTCACTCCCATAATAACCTACTAGGTGGAGTGGGAGGGGGGGGGAGGAAGTGACACAAAGAGGGAGAACAGGGTTAACTGCATATGGATCATAGCCATGGAGATGCAGGCTAATACTCATAGCCATAGAAATCAATGGAGAATTTTTATTTTTATTTTGCCATTGACTTTATTGCAATGTTGATTGCACTGTTACAGCCCACCACTTGGTTAAGACCTTAGATTAAACTGATTTTCCTGCACTGATGAAGTCAATGTAACTATATTGGTCTTTGTTCAAGGACTTCAGATTCAAACAGAACAACTTCTGCCTAGATATAGAGTTTGCATTTGGCTGCAACTCATGAACCTATTGATCCAACAAACTTTAGGTTATATGTTGTTTTGGGTCAGATTTGCATATCCATGTTGCCACTGTAGCCAGCATGTGTTAATGGGCCACAATGAGTTAATCATTGTCAATAGCACTTTTATATCACCCAATAGGAGCTCAAACCACTCCTTTTCCACTGAGGGGATTTATTTGTTTATTTATTTTCCTGAGAGACAAGTGTTGAGTAAGTGTTAAAAGTAACATTGCCTGAACCAGACCTGAGTTCCACTTTTGTTGTGAGACACTTAAGGTAAGATATCCTGCTAAGATTTGCACTGTCTCCTGGATTCAAAGTAATCCAAGCTAAGTCTACACTGGTAGGAGAAGGAAGAATCTCAAGGGGATAAGTTCCATTGCAGAATGCAGGTGAGATTGCCATTTTCAAATGCCACAATCTTTAAGAATGTTCCGGGAGGGAGGGAGGGAAAGGGAGATTACAATGGATTTTCCAGCTGAAGCATGAAGTGGCCCAGACCACTTGACTATGACTGGCTAATCTTGGCTAGGACTGGGTATTCTGACATTGCTGGACTCTAATCAGTTCCTGCTAGCATGGCCAATAATAACAGGTGGTGGAAGCTGGAGTCTCTAACATCCAGAGGGCCACATGGTGACCACATCTACTCTATAATATAGAGCACTTCATTCCCACCTCATCCAAGAACTTCAGCAGAACTTCTTGTGACTGTTGGAAATAGCAGTTAGTGTTCCTATAATACCACTTTCAGTTATGCACAGGTAGGACCTGCCAACAAAATGCTGTACTGCATATGGATCTGCACTCAGATAATTAAATCCACTACCGGTATATTTCGGATGCAGAAATCCCACTGGTAACAATTATGTGCTGCAGGATCACACACTGAGTTGCTGCTTAAAACCCACAGAAAACAGTGGGAATCTTCTAGTTCATCACAATGGGTTTCCAAGTCACAGGTACTCTTGCTCACAAAGCTGAAAGGTTGACACAGTGTTGTCTATCCCCCTGAAACCTCTCACCACATGGAAACTCAATGAGCCCATAACATTATTTTAACCTAGCGGATTTACAAATGTAGGTCATGGACTGAGGACCTAAGATGGAAGGAGAAGGGCTTAAGAGTTTAATTTACATCTGTTTGGAACCCTACAGAGGGACAAGTAAAAGCAGGAGGGATCATTTTGAGTGGGGGGAAATGGAACAATCCAATGGGTTAAAATCTCCCAGCTTCTATCTGTCTGTTCCTAATCAGCCCCCCCCGTGATTTTTTATTTATTTCATTTTTAAAACTGTTGAATGTAGCAATACACTAGATTACATCGTAGCCCACAGATGATGCCTCCAGTGTGATGGTATATCACAGATATGGGGAACCTGTGGCTCTCCAGATATTGCTGGACTAAACTCTCACCATCCCTAACCACAGGCCATTATGGCTGCAGGGGCTGATGGGGGTTGGAACGCGACAACATTTCTCAGCCATGGTATAAAGGTAAGTCACTTTTAGATACTTTAGTGTAAAAAAGTGACAAATAAATATAATAAATAATGAAATACATGACTAACAGACATGTTTTTTTCCGCCTTATCCCATATATGCCCACTCTACTGCTTCAATCTGTAGAACTGGCACTGTTAGGAGCTCTGCATAATAGCTGTTCTGCACTTGACTGATGAAGTCCCTTCCCTCTGAGGGTTTATCAATAGACAAACTGGGCCATCATAGCTAGATATTTTAAGAACCCTTGTTGAGATAAATTAAATGGGGATATAGGCAGACATCCTTTCACATTGTTGAGACTCTCTAGTTTATTTTATATATTCAAGATGCATGTAGGCTGTTGTCAGCGTGCTATACTTAGATTCTGCCTTTAGAAAAACTGTTATGTGCTGAGATAGGGCAGGCGAAATAAGCTGATAATACAAAATATGACTCAAGATCAATTACCCTAACATTCTTTTTGATGATCTCCTTGTTCATCAGCATCCTTCCTTCAGACAACTCAATCCCGGACAGAGGAAAGAGAACTTCTCCAATGATGTCATCTCGGGAAAATCGGTCAAAACTTAGGATCATAAAGTGAAGGCTCAGATCTTGGACTTGAGTATAAGGGATTCCATAGAAGGTGAAGGTTTCATCAAAAGCTGGGTCTAATGTTTTTCTCAGTACTCGAGTTTTCACCTTGTGTTTCTTCTCCGGGAGTATCGTCATTTTGATGTATGGATCAGAAGTCATTGACTGTTCATCCATGGCAGGCAAGCCACGTGCTTCCTTGATGTTCACCATGAAAGCCTTCTTCTCAAAGTTATACTCAATGGAGAAGAAGAGAGTCCCTAATTTATCTTGCTTCTCTTCAGAAGATATGGAAGTAACAGACTTCAGGCTATCAGGGGAGACAGAATCTTTTTCCCTCTCAGGAAAGAGCTTTGGAGTGAAGTTCTCGAGATCTGAGGAGTTTGGTATTTTGGGGGTTGTTTTGGGGAAATTGCCGTTCAGATCTCGTTTCTCCAGGTCAAGGTGGAGAGAGGTCTTTGGCATAACTGGCTTGCTCTTGCCTTCTTCCTTGTCCTCTGCCCCAAACTTCTTTTTGCTGTTGAGGTTCTCAGGATAGATGTCGACGCCCTTCAGCACATGAACAAATTTGTAAGGCGGGGTCTTATTTGATTTGGAAGATTTGCGTTGGCAGCAGATCCAAGCAAAGAGGGAGACAGTGAAGACCAGCCCAAAGGCGCTGAAGATTCCAACCACAGTTGGAATTTCATCTGCAAGTCAAAGCACATGGCAACAAATGCATGAACTGCGGACTTCAGAGGTTGAAAGCAGTAGTTAAACTAACTATGCAAAGGTGAGCCAGCTGGTGAAGCAGGGAGAATGAACTGCTAGGTATACTTTATAACAATAAAGCCTATTCATGTTGTGCCCCCTGCAGGTATGAACGTGTATCGAAAACTCTGGCTGGGCATGTTTGCTGTTGCATGCAAACCTGGAACAAATACAGTTCAACAATTGTGATTATAACAACTGATATGCTTCTGTTCAGTTTTGCTGCTGCCCCATATAAAATTTATGAATTCAGTACACATATAAACATCTCTAGCTCCCTCCTACACCCTTCACATTAGTCTAAGTAGATAAAAGAGAATTTGAAATATGTGTTAGTCATAGGCATGACATCCACTTTTATATTACGGATTTCCCTTTGTGTTCAAGAAGCTACATATTTGCATGGCCTCATTGCAGGAAGGGACTGGTGTTTGGCATGGAAATGCAAAACTTAGTGTCTTAGGATATTCTTGCCATCAGCCTGGTGTCAGTTTTCTATGCAACACTGAACATATGCAGCCAGCCATTTCATCTTGTGCTACTTGTCCATTATACAAGTGCATGTTTAAATCCATTTGTGCACCTGATATTTTGTAAGCATTGGATCTATCTAGTTGCAGAGGCAAAATGACGTTCAAAGCTACCCAGAGATGAGGGCATCTAAAACAACATTTCAAGGAAGCACATTTTCCAGCCACAGCAAGTAAATCAATTTCCCGAGAACTTCTTTCCATCACTCGTATGAATCAGCCCACATTCCAAATGGCAATAGGGAAAATAGCATGAAAGCTGCAATGACATCTGGCGCATGGATAAAAGAGGAGCATTAGCATTTCATGAGTAAGCAGTGCAGGGCCAAATGAACGCCACTAATTGGAAATCCAATTCTGTCCATAAGTAACATTCCTAAGTGAGTCTAAGTACCACACGCTGGTAGCACCAATCAAGGCTAAGTCCACATTCTCCAAGCGAAATGGGGGACTCATGAAATATTAATGCAATGGCATTGCTTATGCAGGAAGGTAGCAAGAGTGCTGGTGTTCTAACAAATGATCAGCATCCTCTCTGTTTAAGAGAGAGTGAACGAACAGTTCCCTTGAAAGGATAAGTAAATCTCTGCTTGAGATGCAGAATGAGCCTCCCGAATTTGTGTAAGCAGATCCCTGATCTCCAATTTAAACGACAGGGACACACACACACACACTAGACTTGCACACCCAACCTCAGCATTCAAATAATGACTTGAATTGTTTTTAATCGAATCCATGGAGAAATGAAGGGTCCCACATATAAATAAGCTATTGAAGAGTTAGCATCAGCTCTCACTACCTACCTCGCCACTTTTATAGGACTGTTAGCATGGGAGATCTCTTCTCACTCTGGCTGACTGCTTTTGATTAGAGTAGATTTGTAATGAGCTTACTACATGCAGGGCATGGAAATGGGTTAGTGTGCAGACAACCATGCTTTGGGGTAGAGCACTGGTCACTGGGTCAGTTCCACCCCTTACATTTATGTGGACTGGGTCACTTTTTCTTCATACAAAATATGGGGTAGGAGACAAGACACAACCCATCAACAGTGAGGTAATGACAGTTGCATAAGATGCTTTGGGAAAGAGGCCAGGCTGGATCATTAACTCGGCTGAACAGATTTTAATGGCCAATTGACATATTTGCAAATACTCTTTTGAAGCTTGCATGCCGAAGTATTGTCTCCAGCAGCAGGAATGATGGTGCAAGTTACAACTTCAGCCTCTGAGAGGAAGAATGCCACAGTTTTATATTAATTATCCTCATAAAGTCAGTTATCAGGTGAGCAAGCTGTCACAAATGAAATTAGAAACACCCAGGGGGGGTGATACAAGACGAAATCAAAACTAAATGTGCTGTACAATAGCTGCCACAATCTGCCTTCCTTGCTGTTTTCATATGGCAAAGCAATTGCTTGGGTATTATAGCAGCTATATGGAAATGGTAGACTGGTTTGAAAATGTGCTATTTCTGAAAGTGAGTAGGACAGATTACAGAAGTGTTAACTGGAAGGGGCAGAATCTAGACACACGGCACAAATATGAACTGATCCAGTTTGAGTTGGGACCCAAAGAATTCAACTATGCCAACATAATTTTAAACTCCTATTAACTTCATCTAGAGGCTAGTGGAACTGACATCTATGACTTACAGTTTACTCTCACAGTCTCGGGTGTACTTTGACTGTAGAGAAGCTGTGCTGCTACCCTGGCATATGGCAATGATAGCTATCAGGACAACATGAATAAAAGTAAGGTAAAAAGGTAAAGTGGTCAGGAGCTGAACCACCCTCTAGGGACAAGGGAGAGAAACAACTTTATTTATATGAATGTATACAGTTCTCTCTAGGTCTAAAAGATAATGAGCCTACTTATTTAAAGTTTAAGCAGATATATTGGTGCAGAAAGTGTTGTTTTTTAATTGCCTACTTTGAATATGAGAAGACAACCAGGGTTTAACTTTAGTTTCTGTACACACACACACACACACACACACACACACACACAATACTTAGTTCAAAGCATTTTTTAAGGGAGGGGTACTTTCCATACACTCCCTTAGCAACATCACTAATGACAGGAGACAGACAGTTGCAGAGGAAGAGAGAGAGAGAGCCTATGGACAGATGAGTGGGTGGGTGGATGACTAATCTATTTGAGTAAATATCTATCTGTTCCTCTCTTGAAAGAAGCAGTTATGGCAATTATCCTGAGAACATGTAGAATATGGATTCGGAATTAAATGCATATAACTGATTCTTCTCTAAAGCTAGATCACAACAAACAGACACTCCCCACCCCCACCCCAAAAGACACACCTCACGGTGCATATATTTTACTTGTGAATTTTTGGGAGCTATAGAAAGAGCACAGCGGAAATCTATAAACTGTAGAACTAATAAAAAAAGGGTGTCAAACTTCTGTAAAACCCAAGCATCATATAAAGGATGCTTTTAAGGAGAGGCGACTGACGTCGCTCATATCAGAGCACAGGCACAGCCTTAGCTTTCCAGCGCTGGCTTTCCCCCAGGAGCCCGAAATAGTAGTCATATAATTGCCTTTTCCAAAGCACCTGAATGAAATGAAATTAATCAAGCCTTCAAGATCGGGTTTTTTAAAAGAAGACGCTTACCAAATTCTTCCCGGCTGGCTGCAATCGGAGCCATGTTGCTTGCTGCGCGCTCTGTCCAAGGTGCTGAAACCGCTCTTTCCTTTTTTTGCCCCTGTGCTCAGCCGCTCACTGAAGAGGAGGGAGGGAGAAAACGCATATACGCACACACAACCAAGGGAGTCTTGTTTTCCAACGTGATGAAAACACAAGCCTGAAAGATCGGGAAGGTTTTAGAAGGAGGAGGAGGAGGTAGAGAGGAATGGGTGGGGGGAAAGGGGAGGGAGGGTCTAGTACAGTCCTCCTTTCCTGAACACTGATTCGTGAGCCCTTGTCCTGTGGTTCAGATCTTCTGACTAACTGAGCTCTGAGACTGAAGACGTGGTTGAAACCCAAATTGACGCAATCCTGACGCTACAGAACTGAAATCAGTACCTCCCCCCCTTCTTCCCCACTCCTGGGAATCCGGCACACATTCATCAATTATTTTAACGGCTCTGCTGCAGGAGATTAGCTCACGTTCTCAGTCGGACACAGACAGCAATGCTAATTTCTAGGGTCAAATCTCCCAATGTCTTATAAGACACAGTCAGACTTTTTTTTTTAAAAAAAAGTATATATTATTAATGTTTTATCCATGTTTTCAGTGACGGTGCTCTAAATGGAGAAGAAGAAAGCCCTGGAGGCGAATGACCCAGATCTGTGCCTTTTCTGTTCTTTTCTCTCTCCCACTCTCTAGGATGAAACGCTTGGTTTGACTGGATTGCCAAACGGTTTTGGTTCTCACTGAAGATTGCAGGAAGTGGAACGTTTGTGTTTCTGGGAGTTACTGCAATATCTGTATCATCCCCTTCTAACAGACTACATTTTTATTCTGTTGTATCTAGCCCCACCCCCCACTTTTCTCTCTCACACAAAACCTTTTCATAACAAAATCTTTTTTTAAAGAAAAAAAATCAGCTTTGATTCACAACATAGTTGATACACAATATTCTACTTCCCAGACACATATAAAATTGAAACTCTAAATTACCCAGAGTTGCCAAATGGCCTTTATCCTCCATGGGAGTAGCCAGACTATTTGAGGGGAGGGCAGAAACTCTTATTCGTGTTGGTACCATGAAGTTTCCATGGGCAAAAAGTCTCCCCTATACATTCATTTTCATAGCTCACTGAATCATTTCTAATACAAGACAGCAATGCAAGCCCCATTGAGCTCAATGGGATTTACACGATTAGCATTGGACTGTGAAAGATGCTGTCATGAGGACTGGTGTTTTTCGCACATTATGTGATACACATGTACATATGTTTGTGTGAATGACTATCCACATACGGTAGTGAATTTGAAAGTCAACATGTGGGCTGAGCTCCTTAAAAATGGGTACAGACTGGGTGTACAATAGCATGTGTGTTGAATGCACCAATGTATAATCATGTGCAGATTACTACAGTAAGATTATTGGTCCATCTAGCTCAGTGTTGGCTACACTGACTGGCAGCAGCTCTTGGGGATGCCACAGTTTGAACCTGGGACCTTCTTCATCCAATGCAGCCACTGAGCTGCTGTGAATAATATCCTCTGAAATGGAAGTTGTCCTGTATAGTTTGGGGCTAGGTGTATAATGGGAGAATGGAGCTCTGTACATGCTCAAAATCACTACAGTGGTACCTCGGGTTACATACGCTTCAGGTTACAGACTCCGCTAACCCAGAAATAGTGCTTCAGGTTAAGAACTTTGCTTCAGGATGAGAACAGAAATCATGCTCCAGCGGCGCAGCAGCAGCAGGAGGCCCCATTAGCTAAAGTGGTGCTTCAGGTTAAGAACAGTTTCAGGTTAAGTACAGACCTCCGGAACGAATTAAGTACTTAACCTAAGGTAACACTGTATTAATGAGCTGAGCTATGGTGCCCCACATCAAAATAAAAGCGAAACTACCCCACTCTTCCAAATACTTTATAATTCTGGTGTGCACGAGTGCATAATGTTTAGTGTCTTTCCTCCATATTCATGCTTGCCCAACTAGGACAACTACACACAATAATAGAAAGTAAAGTAAAACATAGTTAAATTTTAACCATTCTTCCTCAACAATAACATTGTCAAGGGAAGGCAACAGAGCTCAGCTCTTGACTGTCTCCTTGCTGTTCATTACCAATTTTCTTGTTGTGTTCGTTCTTGAAACAGCAGATTCAACCCAGGAGAGTACATGGGGATGCACAGTGTTCCATGTGAACAGGGACTTTGTCATTCATTGCAGTACCAGGGAATGTTTTGGATATATGATTGGGTCATTATATGAACACCCTTGGCTAGGCACTTGGTGAGAACTGAGGGTCAGTTGCATGTCCACCCAGCTGAAGCCAAGGTAGTGAACTGTGTGTTGATCAGCCAAACCAGGAAGAAAAGCTCCTCATGGAAACATGCCCTCTGATCCATGAGCTTGTCTAATCCTTTTTTTAAAACCATCAACATTGGTAGCCATCACTGCCTCCTATGAGAACAAGTTCCACAGTTTCTATGGATTGTGTGGTTTCAGCTCAGCCATGGTTGAACTTTAAACTCGATGGGGGGAGGCCTAGTCAGTCAGCTTCCCAGATAGATTTGTCCCGTGTGTTATGTTTAAAGTGTCCACCAATGTGAAAGGTAAAAGGTAAGGACCCCTGACAGTTAAGGCCAGTTGCGAACGGTTCTGGGGTTGCAGCACTCATCTCGCTTTACTGGCCGAGGGAGCCAACGTTTGTCCGCAGACAGTTTTTTCTGGGTCATGTGGCCAGCATGACTAAGTCACTTCTGGCAAAAACAAGAGCAGCGCACGGAAATGTCATTTACCTTCCCGCCAGAGTGGTACCTATTTATCTACTTGCACTTTGATGTGCTTTCGAACTGCTAGGTTGGCAGGAGCTGGGACTGAACAACGGGAGCTCACCCTGTCGTGGGGATTCGAACCACCGACATTCCGATTGGCAAGCCCTAGGCTCAGTGGTTTAGACCACAGCGCCACCCGCGTCCCTGTGAAAGGAGCAGGCCTCAAAGGCTCTGTGTGAGTGCCTGGAAATAAATAACGAAAGGAAAGAAAAGGCATTATCTGGATTGATCCCACTTTACTCCCCCTCCCTCTCTGTGTTGTTTTGCTAATGCACACACACACACACACACACACACACACACACACACACACACTTCCATCTGTCTGGTCCACCCTCCCCTACTGACATCTCAAAGTCATACTTCTCCCAATGGTAAGTCGTGGGACATAATTTCATTTAATTTCAGGCTCACAGCCAGACAAGACACAGTTAGCTACCCATGATCAAAATGATAGTTAAAAAACAAAGCAAAATAACAAAAAAGTCAGGTTAAACAAAAGCATGATAGCGAATCATTATTTAGCTACAACTGTGGCCAAATAGTAACACAACAAAACCAGCACATCAATATGCAATATGTTCTGCAATTGCATTGAGCCTTATTGATCTGCCCGTCTAAAGAACATCAGCTTTATGTTACAGGCATACAGAGAGAGGAATAATATAGATGCTCTCCGTGACCCATCAATGCATTCACAGTAGTTTGCAGTGGAAGAGATCAGGGACCATATCTATCTGCTGGTGCCCATTAGAGCTATGGAGCAGGAGGGAGCTGTCAATTAGCAGCTGCCAAAGGTGTTCTCCCCATTGGGTTTCCTGGGAAATGGGAGACAATTGCAGGGACTTTACAGCAAAACATGCTGTTGCACAGCTTGCAGAAATGCCTTGATGTCACAGCAATTGGGTGCCCCTTTAATAGGAATCAGGAGGGATCGATTATAAGATGAGGGCAATGTTGCTTTTGATGCAAACTATAGGAAGGCAAAATACACCGAGACTGAGGAGTCTGCAAATTTTGGATCACAGCAAATGTCTACTTAGTCAACCGTGTCTTGTCTTCTGCAGTAGCCTGCCAGATAACACTCAGGAAGGCCACAAGCAACTGGAAAATATAGGAAGTCAAGTTTTCTTTATATGCAGCCTCTGACACTGAAATATATTCTGCTTCTAAATTTGGAAGTGCTGGTATCATAGCTCACAGCTATTGACAAGCCTATGTTGTTGTTGTTTCAAAAACTCTCATCCTTCATTGTAGAATCATAGAATTGCAGAGTTGGAAGGAACCTCAAGGATCATCTAGTCCAACCCCCTGCAATGCAGGAATCACAACTAAAGCATCCATGACAGATGGCCATCCAACCTTTGCTTTAAAATATCCAGTGGAGAGTCCCACTCCTTCTGAGGCAGTCTGTTACACTGTCAGACAGCTCTTACGGTCAGAAAGATCTTCCTACTGTTCAGTCAGAATCTCCTTTCTTGTAATCAATCAGTTGTTAATTGACTGTACATTGTGTGATAACTTCCTTTTGCACATCCTGGACCCGTCATTCACAGGATGTCCCAAAGTTGTATTTTTGTTTCAAAAACTACAGATACATTCTTTTTATTCATTCTCCCCAGGCAGTAATCACCATATTAATCACAATCAGCATATATTCTCCACGGTGGACCCCAGCCTTTGGAGTGAACTCCCCACTGAGATGTTGATTCAGCCAGCTGTTAAGAACATATCTATTTATTTGCACTTTCCCTGGCCTCTGAAACTGGTTGAACAATTCCTAGATCTATTGTAATTGTGATATGTTGGGTGGTAATCTACTCACTCAACTCAGCTCCACAAGGATTACTGCGAGTGCAATGGGATTCCCCCTTCCCCTACATTTACCCCCACCTATGCCCCAAATGTTGGCACTGTGGGTAAAACCTCAGTGCCTAGGACTTGCCGATCGCATGGTCGGCGGTTCGAATCCCTGCGGCGGAGTGCACTCCCCTCGTTCGGTCCCATCGCCTGCCAACCTAGCAGTTCGAAAGCACCTCCGGGTGCAAGTAGATAAATAGGGACCACTTACCAGCGGGAAGGTAAACGGCGTTTCCGTGTGCTGCGCTGGCTCGCCAGATGCAGCTTGTCACGCTGGCCACGTGACCCAGAAGTGTCTGCGGACAGCGCTGGCTCCCGGCCTATAGAGTGAGATGAGCGCACAACCCTAGAGTCTGTCAAGACTGGCCCGTACGGGCAGGGGTACCTTTACCTTTACCTATGCCCCAAATGTGTTTGTGTGTGTGTGGAAACCCCTTGAACAGATTCAGTGGATGTATAGAGGGGGAATTCTGTTGCGCCAGCAGTAGACCTATTGCAATCATAGGAGGTCATAGTTGGATTCCATTCATTGCATACAGAACTAGTTCTTTTGCACTGAATTGCTTCTTTATTGTAAACTATCTTGGCATCCTTTTAGTGTGTGTGTGTGTGTGTGTGTGTGTGTGTGTGTTCTAATAAATAAATGATACATTGCTACAACACTCTTATTATGCACAGTGCTCGGCAAACCTATCCTATTTTGAAGCATTTTTCTTTCTCTCCCAGTATATAGGAAATGGAGAGATTATGATGTAGCTAATTCAATGACCAAGTCTGCAAATGCATAGTCCATTAGAAGAAGAAGAAGGAAAAGATAATATCAGACCTGCTTGAGAAGAGGAGAGTATGGGGTTGGATTTAGCCAGTGCCCTCCAGGTCCCTCTTCAGCTGTCAAAGATCTTATCAGCAGGATTTCAGTCTGTTTGTTTTTCAAATAAAAAGAGATGTGTGTTCATCCCTGTCTCCTCTATGCAGGCTCTGTGAGATTGGAGTCGGCATCTTTCCTCTCTCAAAGCTCAATATTCTATCCAATGCATCACCTTTTTCTCCCCTCAGAGTCTTCTCCTCCTCACACTGTTGTCTAATTTGCACAGAGGATGAAAATGTGGGTTATCAGCAGTTCCAAGATGGGGGTCATGGCCTCCATGCCTTTTCTGAAGATTGGGGGACCTATGGCTCTCCAGGGGTAGTCAGACTCCACCTCCCATCAGCCCCAGTCAGCACAGCCAATGGTCAAGGGTGATGGGAACTGGAATTCAACTCCATCTTGAGGGCCACAGGTTCCCAATCCCTGCCTTATAAATTGTCTTCATGAAAATTCTCTTTCAAAGGCCTACAGATTCTTGATGCAACTTATTTCCCATCCTAATGAATGCAGCCTTGCCAGCCTTGCCCAACAAATTTTCGAGAACCTCCTCACTGCCTTAGTTTTTTACAAGTGGCAAAATCAGGCCCGTTGAGCTGTGTCTGGCTTCGCACATGGTAGAAAAATGGACTGGGCTATGATGGACTGGGCTAGAGAAGACTTTGTATTATGAGCTAGTTTTGGCACATACACCCTCTCCCCTCTCTGATCTGGGGAGAGTCCTGATGGCCATATAGAGAGGACTGGTGTGTGTCTGTGTGTGCTGCATTCTGCTCCCAGTTCTATGGTTCCCCACCTACGGCTTAGTAGATCCCCATCTATGCAGTTCTATAATGAACTCTGCTCACAGTCTTTTGACAGTGCTAATTGTGCTCTGGAAAGTGATGTCAGGCAGGATGTCAGGCAGAATGAGAGTCATTTCCCATGGTGGTTTGCATGGGAATATCACAGTTGATTATCAACCTTCCTCCTTGCAGGGACCCAGCCTTCTTGCCACTGACCATTATTGGGGCAGGTGCTGTGGTCTAAACCACAGAGCCTAGGACTTGCCGATCAGAAGGTCAGTGGTTCGAATCCCCATGACGGGGTGAGCTCCCGTTGCTCGGTCCCTGCTCCTGCCCACCTAGCAGTTCGAAAGCACGTCAAAGTGCAAGTAGATAAATAGGTACTGCTCTGGCGGGAAGGTAAACGCCATTCCCGTGCACTGCTCTGGTTCGCCAGAAGCGGCTTAGTCATGCTGGCCACATGACCCGGAATCTGTAAGCTGGCTCCCTCGGCCAGTAAAGCGAGATGAGCGCTGCAACTCCAGAGTTGTCTGTGACTGGACCTAATGATCAGGGGTTCCTTTACCTTTACTTTACCACACTCCCCTGCTTTCATATGACTTAGGCTTTTAACATTCAGTAACATGGATTGGATCTGGCACCTTCTACATACCAAAGAGCTATAGGGCTAGTGGTTAAATAGAAATTGGTCAGTTAATCATTTTGGTTTCAATCAATTCATTCATAATTACCTGATTATTAACAGCGCAGTCTGGTATTTGTTTAATCTAGCAGAAGTTCCAATGTACTCAATGGGACTTTCTTCTAGGTAAGTGCCTATAGGGTGGCATCCTAAATGTGCATCCATTTGAAGATGAATAAAACAAGTCTTTTGAAGGAAAGAGGCATTCTGAATCTCTTTTGGGGACATGCACTCCTTTATTGCACAAGACACCACCCTGGAAGGTGTTTCATTCTTAAACCAAGAGTACTGCCTTTTCTGATATGTGTAAGCATTAATATTTAAAATAATTAACTTCAAAAAGCTGCCCTTTTAATAGAATAAATGTGTTTTTATTCAAATCATCTACACTGCTGAATCTTGCTGTCCTAGTATAATTAGATACCAGACATTTGCTCAATCTATTCCATGCTGTATTTAGAACCCTGCTTTCTTGTTAAACTGTAAAGTAAGTGTGTCATGCGGTACAACTAAGTAACAGCATGGGCTTGATGCAGTGAAAAGCCCTAGACAGATATGTTGTGCAAGCTCCATCTAGTGTACATATTAGACCCACCAATGGTTCATGAACAAATGATACACAGATTCGTGAACTTTGAAGGCATGAATCCTGGGGCCTAAGTGGAGAAAACAGGGCTAGTAAGACATAGTCCAGAAGCATTTTCTAAATGCTTAGTCACAAAATGTGGAATGGAATGTTAATTTGTGAGTTTAACTCTCTCCCACCTCTTTTGCCTTGTTTTATTGTTCTCTGCAACTGTTTTACCAAAAGGTGGAAATCACAAGGAAACTGGCTAAATGTTAAGAAAATAAGAAAAGCCCTTTTGGTTCGGGCCATTAGCCCATCATAGTTCAGCATCCTTTTCTCATAGGGGCCAATCAGCTGCCTGTGGGAAGCCTGCAGACAGGACCTAGGCGCAACAGAGAGCCAGTGTGGTGTAGTGGTTAAGAGTAGTGGACCCGTAATCTGGTGAACCGAGTTTGATTCCCCGCTACTCCACATGCAGCTGCTGGGTGACCTTGGACTAGTCACACTTCTTTGAAGTCTCTCAGCCTCACTCACCTCACAGAGTGTTTGTTGTGGGGGAGGAAGGGAAAGGAGCTTTGAGACTCCTCAGGATAAAGCGGGATATCAAATCCAAACTACTCCTCTTCTTCTTCTTCTTCTTCTTCTTCTTCTTCTTCTTCTTCTTCTTCTTCTTCTTCTTCTTCTTCTTCTTCTTCTTCTTCTTCCCCTCCTGTGGTTCCCAGAAACTGGTATTCAGAGGAATACAGCCTCTGACAGTGGAGGTAGAACATAAGCCATCCAGTTGAATAGCCATTGGTAGCACTCTACTCCATGAATTTGTCCAATCCTCTTTTAAAGCCATTCAAGTTTATGGCCATCACTACCTCCTACGGAAACCAGAGGCCTCGCATGGGCAGGGCAAGAGGGGCTGTTGCCCTGGGGGCAGTTTTTTCAGGGATGCATTTTGTAGCATGGGGCTGAGAGGGCGTCAGGAAGACGCAACAGGCATGCACCCGATTGGACTGATTGGAAGGGTGAGCGCCTGCCCTGTTGCATTCTCTTCACATCGCCCTCCGCACCCTGCCCTCCCCCAGAGTACCCAGGCTCATCTGCCCCAGGCACCACAAAGACATGCTCCACTGCTAGTGGGAACAAATCCCATAACTTAAATCTATGTTGTGTGAAGAAGTATTCATTATTGGTCTGTCTTGAATCTTCCAACATCTTCATTGGATGTCCACAAGTTCTATTGTTCTGAAGCAGGGTGGGGGAGGGAACTTTGCACTCACCTCTTTCTCTACACCCTAAAGGTAAAGGTAAAGGGACCCTTGACTGTTGGGTCCAGTCGCAGATGACTCTGGGGTCACGGTGCTCATCTCACTTTATTGGCCAAGGGAGCCGGTGTACAGCTTCCAGGTCATGTGCCCAGCATGACTAAGCCGCTTCTGGCGAACCAGAGCAGCGCACAGAAATGCCATTTACCTTCCGCAGGAGTGGTACCTATTTATCTACTTGCACTTTGACGTGCTTTCGAACTGCTAGGTTCGCAGGAGCTGGGACCAAACAACGGGAGCTCACCCCATCGCTGGGATTCAAACCACCGACCTTCTGATCGGCAAGCCCTAGGCTCTGTGGTTTAGACCACAGTGCCACCTGCTTCCCTTCTCTACACCCTACAGAAGTGTATATCCTTCTAAGCTATCTCTTATGCCCTCCCCTTAACCCAAAAGCCCCAAATTCTGTAGCTGTCCTTATTAGGAAAAGAAACTCTCTGGTGGTAGAAGCTGTTCAACAGTGGCAGAGACTGCAGAGAGGGGGGGTAGGCTCTCCTCTACTGTAGATATCAAGCGCCAGAGGTCGACCTGTTGGTATTGATGTGCTCCCATCCTGCACTGTGGATCTTGTCTAAAGCAGCAGGTTGGTCTAGATCAGTGTTTCCCAACCTTGGGCCTCCAGCTGTTTTTGGACTACAACTCCCATCATCCCTAGCTAGCAAGACCAGTGGTCAGGGATGATGGGAATTGTAGTTCAAAAACAGCTGGAGGCCCAAGGTTGGGAAACACTGGTCTAGATGACATGTGAGGTCCCTTCCAGCTCTACAGTTCCAACAAACAATCCAGAAATGATCCTAGCATTGTATGCAGTCCTGCTCCTATCACTTTGCATACACAGTCTCAGTAACCCAGACAACATGCCTGTAATTTTAAGACAGTATAATGGTCCCAAGACACTGCGAAGCTGGTGACTGAGAGGAGACTTTTGAGTTCATGGCCACAATGAATTTTGAACCAGGTAGCCTTTCTCAAACTTACTTTTTCTTACCCACTTATGCAACAACAGTTGGTTAGAACATGGCGCTGCTAACTCCAAGGTTTGTAGGTTTGATCCCTCTAAGGGACAACTGCATATTCCTGCATTGCAGGGGGGTTGGACTAGATGATCCTCAGGGTCCCTTCCAACTCTACAATTCTATGAAAGTACAGTTCCTTAATTCTCATGTAAACAAAACTATTACCTATATGATCCAGGACAGATCGTGAAGCTGAGGCTCCAATACTTTGGCCACCTCATGAGAAGAGAAGACTCCCTCAGAAAGACCCTGATGTTGGGAAAGATGGAGGGCGCAAGGAGAAGGGGACGACAGGGGACGAGATGGTTGGACAGTGTTCTCGAAGCTACAAACATGAGTCTGACCAAACTACGGGAGGCAGTGGAAGACAGGAGTGCCTGGCGTGCTCTGGTCCATGGGGTCACGAAGAGTCGGACATGACTAAACGACTAAACAACAACAACATGTTCCACTTGGGGGGGGGTATAACAAATGCCCTGTCTGTGCCTATACAGTCTGATCACTGCTACAGATAACTTTTGATACTTTGTTTGCTTCACTATCCTTGCAAATAAGAGTCTCTTTCAGAAGTCATTGGCCTCTGACACTCAACTTAATATTGGTTATCCTATTTCAGTGGAGACTATTTCTTCTCTTCCTATTGCAGTGAATGCGTTGACTGGAGAAAGGCGTGTCTCTGGGGCATGTGCAGAGAGCTATCATAATTAACTCTCTGTCTTTCAATGGAAGGCCTTATTTGGAGGGCCTGGGAGGGGGGTCTCGGGCCATCTAAGAAAGCTTATCGGAAGAAATGGAAAGAAAAGGTTGATCTCGCAATGAGATTTAGAATTTGCATAAGCCGATCAGCTTCACTCAAAGTGCTCCTGGGGGTCTGAGAAGCAGATTATCGCAGCACCAGGGCCTGCACTCACCACCTTCCTGCAGCTGGAAGAAAGCAGGAAGCGTGGTTGCTAGGAGATGGCCCATACACTTCCAGAAGCAGCTAAGACTCAAATGAGCCTCTGGGCTTGGAAAACACTTCTCTCCCCCTGCCCACTTCTCCTACCCAACTGTAAATAACAGCTCAGAGATTCTTTGTCACCTTTAAAACCCTTCAGTAAAAGGAGGCTCCTCCCGCCTTCCTTGCTATGGTACTGAAACTTCACATTTTTTCCACGCCATGCAAAATTTCAACAGGCCAAAGGTCCTCTCCTTGATTCCCTTCTCATTGAATTGCTTGCTTGTTTGCTGCATCTTTTATACATGTTCTGCCAAGCCAATTAATGCGGCTTACAGGGTAAAATCAAGGCTTACATTGTAAGAGAATACAGAAGATACAGAAGGGGGGAAAGAACAGGGACAGGAGGAAGCTGAGTTGGGGGGGCTGGGGGAGCAGGTTCAGTCATGCTGTTGCATAATAAATTTATACAATGACTAGGGTTGCATTCACACCTCACATGTAAAGCACGCTGCTCCCTCTCACACAAACCAAGACTCTGTACTTCACTGTGGCGATCACACAGAGTCCCCTGACGTTTCACCATCTATTGATCCCTGTGCCACCACTTGATTTCTCGCTGCCACCACCCAGGCCCTACCTGGTACAATACTGAGTCCAGTCAGGTTTAAATTGCAACATAAACTTCTGTTTATTTATTGCAGTTTAACAAGCGTGTAGTTTCATAAACGGTATTGGTCAATTACAACCATGGGGTGCCTATCCAGACCTATAACTTCCGCACCTGCTCTCACGCACTAAACCACCTCTCAGATATTTACTTGTCTTCCTAGCTCCTAACTGTTCCTGACTCAACTTATTTCGCTACACTAACTCAACCTACCCTCAGACTCTATCCCAATTCACTCCCACTCCAACCAACCACACAACTCCCAAAGAACTCCCCTTTCACCCCTCCCAGAGCCCCTCCCCTTTTGGCCCTTTATAGTCCCTCTGACTCCACCCCCCTGGGTTCTGATTGGGTAACTTGTTTAACTAATTCACCTCCAGCACTCTCATATGTTAACGTCACACAGCAGGTAGCAGTTCAGTCATGCTGTTGCATAATAAATTTATATAATGACTAGGGTCACATTCACACTTCACATTTAAAGCACACTGCTCCCTCTCACACACACCAAGACTCTGTTCTTTACCCCTCACACAGCTACAAATCCCAGCAGCCTTTGCAAACTACAGTAGCCACAATTCTTTCAAAGAAACCACACACTGTAAATATGCTTTAAAGGCATGCTGTGGATGCATTTCTTTAAGTATTGCATTTATATATCCAAGGAACTCAAGGTGGTGTACATTGTTCTCTCCCCTTCCACACAACAACCTACCTGTGAGGTAGGTTAGGCTGAGAGGTAGTGACTGGCTCAAGGTTCATGGCCAATTGGGGAACTGAACCCTGGTCTCCCGGGTCCTAGTCCAACACACTAATCACTATGCAACACTGTCAATGCCTGCAAGTGGAGATGGCCCCAGGAAAGGAGCAGCCAGGTGGCAGTGGGTCCAACCAGACCAATGGAGGTTCTCTCACTGTCAGGACCAGCCCTATCCTTAATCAGAGTGAGGCAGCTACCTCAGGTGGCTGGTGCTTGGGGGCATGTGTGTGGAGAGGAGGAGGAGGAGGAGGAGGAGGAGGAGGAGGAGGAGGAGGAGGAGGAGAAGAAGAAGAAGAAGAAGAAGAAGAAGAAGAAGAAGAAGAAGAAGAAGAAGAAGAAGAATTCGGATTTGATATCCCGCTTTATCACTACCCGAAGGAGTCTCAAAGCGACTAACATTTTCCTTTCCCTCCCTCGTCCCAAAACCAACACTCTGTGAGGTGAGTGGGGCTGAGAGACTTCAGAGAAGTGTGACTAGCCCAAGGTCAACCAGCAGCTGCATATGGAGGAGCGGGGAAGCGAACCCGGTTCACCAGATTACGAGTCCACTGCTCTTAACCACTTCACCACACTGGCTACACCACACACTACACCACACAGCAGCAAGATGTGTTTGAAGCCCTAAATGACTCAGGCCCCCTAAGAACTAGGAGTAATAAGCCAATGGCTTCCATGACTTCCGTCTGTTTGCTTGCCTATAGCAAATGCATCTTGCCTCGGTTTTTCTGAGAGCAACAGGAGACAGGAGAGTGCTGGAGGGAGGGAGAGAGAAAGAGAGAGCGCGTGTTCACCCAAATATGATTTGTAACATGACTCAGCATGCCTCATCAGACTGCAGTTAGCCTTTCCCTCACTGAGCCAGTTCAATCAGATAGATGGGAAGCTTGGTTCAAACTAGGCAGTCTCACTAAGCCTGAGACTGCCAGCGAATCTGGCCAAACTGTTCCCAAACTTGGCAGCTGAGTAATCTTATGTCACAGGGCCTTTAATTAAGGTGATCCCCTTGGGTGCTGTTGTTCCATAGTAGCAAAATCCCAGAAAGTTCATGAGCCATGCATGCATTTCCCATGTTTGCTCCAGGGACAGGGCCACCCTGAATGGAGTATTTTCACCAGTACCAAAAATGACTCTTGGACATGAGCAGTTCTATCCTGTCATGTGCTGTTACAGAGGCACCAGCTTCTCCAGAGGATTGAGGGGCGTGACGTCACATGATGTCCTGACATAACATGTATGCAATGTCACGAGCTGCCATGTGGCAGAGCCCCCAGTGTGGCCCAGCCACCTCAAAAATGCACAGGGGAGCTGAAACTTCCTCTGCCTCTAGGAGTTGGCATCTATGCCAACCTATAGCTAGCATGTTGTGGTTTGGAGGAAACCCATGTTCCCCAAATGCTAAATTAGGGGTATTAGACTATCATCTGTCTGTCTGTCTATATCTAACATCTATCTATCATCTATCAACGTGTATTGGCTGATTATTGCATTTCTACTCCACCTTTCCTCCATGGAACTCATACAAGGTTCTACCCCTGTTCACTTTCTCCTCACAACCCTGTGTGGTTGGTTAAGCTGAGTGATGGTGACTGGTCACCAGTGAGTTTCACAGCTGAGCGGGGATTTGAACCCTAGTCTCCCAGGTCCCAGTCAAATACTCCAACCACTGCATCACATTATTTACTCTGACTGGCAGCAGCTGTCCAAGCAATGTCCAAGATACAATCCTTTCTCTTTACCTTCCTCTTTATCTTCTCAGATAAGAAATGAGGTGGGAGGATAGGCATGTATCCAGGAAATGTGTGCTTGAAGCAGAAAAGGAGTGTCTCCACCCCCATCGTTCAGCCCAGACACTGAGGTCCAGTGTCGAGGGCCTTCCGGCGGTACCCTCGCTGTGAAGAAGCCAAGTTATGGGGAACCAGGCAGAGGGCCTTCTTGGTAGTGGCACCCGCCCTGTGGAACGCCCTCCCACCAGATGTCAAAGAGAAAAACAACTACCAGACTTTTAGAAGACATCTGAAGGCAGCCCTGTTTAGGCAAGCTTTTAATGTTTAATAGGTTATTGTATTTTAATATTCTGCTGGAAGCTGCCCAGAGTGGCTGGAGAAACCCAGACAGATGGGTAGGGTATAAATAAATAAATAAATAAATAAATAAATAATTATTATTATTAGGACCATGTCCACATTGCTTTCTAAATTCAGTTGTCACTGAAGGTGATTGAATTCCTCTCGTTTGCAAAAGAAAGCAGCCCAGTGCATAGGAGGATAGAATCAGGGGTGGTAGATGATGATGATGATGATGATGATGATGATGATGATAATTTTATTTATACCCCAACCATCTGGCGGGGTTGCCCCAGCCACTCTGGGCAGCTTCCAACACATATAAAAGCATAATAAAACATCAATCATCATCATCATTATTAATAATAATACAACTACAGGGCTGCCTTCAGATGACTTCTGAAAGCTGTATCATTATTTATCTCCTTGACATCTCCTGGGAAGGCATTCCCCAGGGAGGGTGCCACTGCTGAGAAGGCCCTCTGCCTAGGCCCCTGCTGTAGGAGGCAACACAACTCCCTTTGGCCAAAGCTCTAAAAAGTCCATCCTGTTTTAGACAACACATGCCAGAATGCCCTTGCAGCCATGGGACTGAATTGGGAGTGGTGCAGTGAGGTCCTTTTACATTCCCGACTGCACGGTCTTATGCAGCCCCCCCCCCCATAGGCAGTCATGGATATTACTTCACTTACTTGTGGTACACCAGCTGGGCTGCATCTGCCCCCCAAAGTCCTTCCCTGACAGCCCCCACAGTGAAAGGGTTGACAGCGATGCCAGACCCAGCCCTGTGCTGAAGTGCGTTCTCCTTTGGCTTCTCCTTCCGGGATAATCTTAAGATATTTAAATCTTGGCTGAGAGGCAGGGAGGAGGAAAAGACAACCCAGCTCTGCAGTGAGTAAGGTATTTCCCACAATGGATTCTGAAGTGGCTGCCGTCAGTGCGCGCTGGCAGAGATGATGTATTCCTGGCCCTCTAGTGCTCTGGACACATTTATATAATGCAATATCAGAGAATTGCGCTCGCTAGCAAGCTATTGCCAATAACTCCCCTCGACTCCCTCCCTCCCTCCTTTCCAGACCGACTTTCTGCTCGGTAAAGGTTAGCTTTTCTGTACAATGCCTCTCTCTCTTTCCTGACAGCTTTATTTTGCCATGCTTAACACGCCACCGCTCCCGGTGAGATTGTGTGTGTATGCGTATATGCACACACATACGCACATGAGTCTGCAGCAGGTTTGGGGGTCATGGCTGAGCTTAACCCCTGTTCTCTTCTGATGGTATACCTCAAAGGACTATAGCTTGGGGCTTGGGTGCATCTTGTGCTCCAGGAGGTCTCAGGCACAGACTCTGACATCTCAACTGAAAGATTAGCACTTAAAGGGAAGACTTCTACCTGAGACTGTGGAAAGTTGTCTGCATTCAAAGTGGACCAACCTTCTCTGATCTGGTACCTTCCAAGGCTTGATGGTCTATAATATCAATCAGAATCCTGGCCCTCAGAACCTCCATTAAGCCACACCGTTTCTTGGCCCTGCCTGTTAGCCCTGTATTGTTACAAAAGTCGGATGCCTCCCCCTCTCTCTGCCAAGCGGTGTCAAGAACCCATGGGGTCTGTGGTCCTCTGGAGAATTGAGACGACGGTGGAGACTATTGTAGCTTTAAGAAATATGGTTTATTCACCTATTTACACCATCAGTCTGCATGGAGGGAGTCCAGAGCTTACAGCACGGTCATTTCAAGAGGGGCTTCTAACCCACAGCAGTGCAGCCCTGGCATCTGAGGCATCTCTCCCAGCCAGCCTTCAGCCATCCTGCCCAAGATGGATCCCAGTCCTCCTTCTTCCTTCTTTTTTCCAGAACACTCTGCTAAAACACTCTCTTTACCTCACACCCAGTTAGTCTGGTAACCTTCCAAACCCCTGTCTCTGTTCACACCTCAGGGTGGGGTGGGGGGGGAGGACAGTTCCCTTGTATTGTCAATGACTTTCAGTGGCCCTCTATTGTTTCTGAATGGCCCTAGCTTGGCCAGGTCATTCTGTATAGGCTAGCTCAGGCAGGGCTGTCTTAAGCATATCCGATGCTGTGGTGCAACCTACCTCTGCCCGCCCCCCATTTCCCACAGTTCTTTAGGGAGGACGGAGCTGTCTGCGGAGCTGGAGGAGGCGGGCAGTGGCTGGAGGGCAGCTCCTCTGGCAGGGAAGAGGCGGAGGCTGGACGCGGTGCCTCCCAGCTCAGCTGGCCACTTCATGCCACAGTGGCCATGGCAGACGGAGGCTCTGGACATGGCATGGTGGAGGCGGGTGAGGGTGGCGAGCTGATGACAGTAGGTGCCGCGTCCAGCCTCCACCTCTTCCCTGGCGCCCCGCGCCACTAGCCTCTATGGGTAAGATGCCCCTGAGCTCAGGAATTCCTCTGCAGCTTGTATTTCTCCCTTCACAACCCAAATAATCAAAATCCTACCATTTATTAATTTCCAGAGTTTTTGGGGGGGTCCCCCTCCCATATCTCTAACAGTATTTTGCTGGGCTGGAATGCACCATTGAACTCTAATAGTGTCTCTTCCTTGCTCACATGGAGGATAGACAAGGGTATCCTGAAATCAGCTTATTGCACAAAGGCAAACATTTCCATTTGTGGTTTTGCTCAGTTTTGCCTCCGGCCCCACCTACCGCTGGCATGCGGCCCTCAGAAAGGTTTCCAAGAAATGAATGTGTGCCTAGGGTGAAAACAGGTTCCCACCCCCTGTTCTAGGCTGTTGGTTGAAGCTTCTGCCATGGTTCTGAGACTTGGCATCATTGGCACAGGATGCTGCCCGCCTTTGTGTAGCTGATAGGCAGGGGAAGCATCCATAATGCACACACAAATGACTCTGGGACACAAATTTGTCTCTCGGCTAGATTGCCAAGTGACAGGAGTGCAGGTGCCAGGGCAATATATCAAGGTTCAGTAAGTAGGGCTGTTAATCTTTTCTACAGAACCTATGCAGTTCTGCACAGGAGGAACATAGATCCTGAATTCTGTTGAGAAAGGGAGGGAGAGATCTGGAAGGGGCAGGGGGAAAGCTGTGACAAAGTGCATACTCACCACTCCCAGATTTAATTTTATAAATTATCCTAGTTATGTGGGAAATAAGGCTGGGTGCAAACAGAGGAAGAAAATGGGGAAGGGGGACCTACCCACAAGATAAAAAAAGCCTGTTAGGTCAGACCAGTGCTTCATCTAGTCTAGCATCCTGTTCTCACAGTGACCAACCAGGTGTCCATGGGAAGCCTGAAAGCAGGATTCGAGCACAAGAGCTCTCTCCTCTCCTGTGGTTTCCAACAACTGTTATTCAGAATCATTAGTGGCTCTAATAACAGAGATACAACAGCTACCCAGGGTTAATAATAATAATAATAATAATATTTTTTTTATTTATACCCCACCCTCCCTGGCCAGGGCCGGGCTCAGACCGGCTAACACCAGTAAAATCACAATAAAAACATAATAGGGGACGGGGGAAAAACAATTTAAAATACAGGTTAAAATACGAATCCCAGTCCAGCCAATCGGTCGGAGACGCAGGGCGCGCGAAGCTGCAGTGCCACCGATTCCTCCAAGTAAGTCTCTCTGACGTTGTTTAGCTCCGAAAGGAGACTCACTGCACAAATCCGGCAGCGGATAAAAGCTGGTTCTTTTCCCGCAGTCTGGTTGATCACCGGGGATCGAAGGAAGTACTGGTATTCCCAGACTGATTGCTGGGGGCTGCCCACAGGCCGGCACGCGATCCTTGTGATTGTAGATCAGGTTAGCCTGTGTTCCAGGGAAAGATGGCTTTTAGAATAAACTCTAGTCCGCTCTGTCTCCTTTAATGGCGTCGATATCGGCGCTTCTCTTCCTCTTTCGGGTAGGCGGGGCGTAGTAGCAATGGCGTTTCCCTGCCTTTCCTTTTAGTTCTTTCAGATTGATCAGTTCTAATGACTTTGTTTCTGTCCCCTTTATTAAATACCTCTTTTCCGGAGAGGATCGAATATTCTAATAAGTAAGTCTTTCAGGGGAGTATAAAAGCCTCTAGTGGTATCGCGTTTCTTTTGCCCCTGCTTTGCCGTTGCTCTGCATATCCGCGGATTCCTGGTGGAGGCTGAACCCTTTTAACTTCTCTGTAAATTCCCGGTATTATTCCTTTCTCAAAATCTTATGTCGTTTTGTTTAGTCGTTTCCCGGGATTCTTATGCTTGGAAGCCGGGCGCTATTCTCCGGCGAGGTCTGGGCTGTCTGTTAATGGGAGGGGGGGGAAATGGCCGCCTGGGACCTGCTGCTCAGCGCCGCTGTTTGCCTCACCTTTTACAAGGCTACCTGACAGCGGAGCGAGCCGCGCCTGGTCTCTGCTGGCTCCCTGTACCCCCGGACACCCTCCGGGCGTGTATCTGGGGTGCTCTCGCCCTTCGGCACCCCCTTTTTCCCCCTCCTTACCGGACTGGGTTTGCGCTCTCGCCAAATCCCTTCCCGCCTCGAGACGCGCCCAACCGGAAGCTCCTGCCGTTGCTCTGCATATCCGCGGATTCCTGGTGGAGGCTGAACCCTTCGCGTTGCTGATTCTGCGGTGCCTGGTTTCCAGGTCTGCCGGTGAAGCGTGTCTGCCCCTAGAACCAATTAGAACGGCGACAGAGAGAACCACCTTGTGGCCAAAACATCCACTGCACTTGGAATTCTAATATTTCGACTCTACCCCCCTTCTGTATTTTTTTCCTGACCCCAACAAACTAATATTCCCTACTCCCGGACCCCACCCCCACCTCCTTTTCTCGGCTGCCCCACTCCTTCCCTCCCTCCTCTCTCCCCTCACGCCCGCCCCTCTTTCTCTTTGTGGTTCATACTAGACAGTACAGGACAGAGACCCTCGACGTGGAGACTTGCTACATCCCTTCAGAAAAAAGAAAAGAAAACTCCCCATTGAACTTTTCATAACCCTCTCGCCTTGACGGAAAACATACCCACATCTGGTCACGGAACCCCCAATTTGGGAATTTCAAATTTGTGATTTCTTTTCTGACAGCCCTAAGACTGCAACACAGTGATATGCAATAAGTGGACTTATATGTGTAAGGCAAAGACGGATGAAAATTTGCGGACCGGAGCTGATTAGGGCTAAGCAGGATTTGCCTAACCGCTGTAATTATATTAGTGGCTGTACCGGTAATATCAACTATTAGGTACTGGGCTTCCCTTAAAACTAAAAATGTCAAATACTGGGAAAAGATCTGAAGGGGGAACTCCAATAGAAAGAAAGGGATCTAAACAAGAGGGGGATTTTAGAGCAGAGATTCTGAAAATGTTTGCGGAGATAAATCAGAGTGAGAAAAATGTAGAACGTAAGCTAGAACAAGTGGAACATAGAATTGGGGAAGTAGACAGAAAACTAGATGAAACAGTAAGTGAGCTAAAGAGTCAAATGAAGGAGATATATAAGAGGACACAGACAGTGGAGGAAGGCCTGAAAAAGACAAGAGTAGAAGTGAGAGACATAAGACGCGAGGAAGAAAAGATTAAAGCTGAGATTCTGGATTTGAATAAAAGCCAGGAGGATATGAAAGACTGGATTGCCCTGAATGAATTAAGACAGAGGGAGACCAACCTTAGGATGAGAGGTATACCAGAAGTCCAGGGAGAAAATATTAAAGAAAAATTAATAATAGAACTAGCTCCCTGGCTAGAGATACCAACAGAAGAGGTTGAAAAAGCACTACAATCGGCCTTCAGATTGAAAGCTAAGACACTAAGAAATAAAAAATTGGTAGGAGACTGTTTAGTTGTATTCAAGGAGAGAGAAATAAGAAATAGGATTCTCCAAAAAAACAGAGAGAAAAGGCTAAATATCGAAGGAAATAACATAGTGATTTTTAAAGACATTCCAGTCAGACTCCTAAAACGCAGGGACTCCTATAAAGAACTGGTGCAGATACTCAAGAAGAACAACATTGAGTTTAAATGGGAGTTTCCCGAAGGTATATCTTTCTCATATAGGAGCAAGAGACAAAAATTGACAAATCCAGAAGAAGTAGAAAAGTTCCTAAGGAAATATAAAGAACTGAAACCACTAAGGGGGGGGGGATAAAGACGGGGTGGCGGGAGCTGGGGGGGATCCGGGGGGGAGGGGGAGAGCTCTGAGGGGGAGGGGGGAGGGGTGGTGGGGACGGAGGAAGTAAGTTAAAAAGAAATCAACGGTTGTTCTTTTTGCTACTTTATAAGTAAACCATAATGGTATTAAAGGTTTATAGCTGGAACGTTAATGGAATGAATGACAAGGGAAAGAGGAACAAAATAGAGCATATTTTGAAGAAGGAAGGCCTAGATGTCATCTGCCTACAGGAGACCCACATAGCGAGAAAACATAAAAAAATGTTGATTAATCACAGACTGGGAAACGAATTTATCTCCTCAGATTCGAGTAAAAAGAGGGGGGTGGTTATTTACATCAAAAAACAAATTGAGGCGAAACATATATTTAATGATGAAGAAGGAAGGATAGTAGTAGTTCAAATCAATTGGCAGGGAGAAAAGTTAATAATAGTGGGAATCTATGCCCCCAATGAGAAAAAGTCAGAGTTTTATGAAAGGCTCGAAGAAAAATTACTTGAATATGCTGACCAGAAGATAATACTTTTGGGAGATATGAACGGGGTGGTGTCGTTAGAGTCGGACAGGCAAAGAAACTCTAAAGGGAAAGAGGGAAAGCTACCCAGAACCTTTTTTTCTCTGGTTCAAAGTTGCAATTTAGTGGACATTTGGAGATCCAAACATCCCCTAGAAAAACAGTATACATTCCATTCAGAACCTAACGAGTCATTATCAAGAATAGACCAGATCTGGATTTCGAAAGAACTAGTTCTAAGATCAACAAGGGCGGAGATCCAGGTCAGAACAATTTCAGACCATAACCCAATAAAAATGGTATTGAAAGGGCAAGAAAGCAGACTAAACAGATGGAAGTTAAGGGACTATTTGCTAGATGACCAAGAGATAGTAGAAAAAGCGCAAAACAGACTAAAGGAATATTTTGAAGACAACTTAGGTAAAGGCACAAAGTCAAATGTGGTGTGGGATGCAGGCAAGGCGGTAATGCGGGGTTTCTTTATCCAACAGAGTGCAATTAAAAATAAAAAGAGGGAAAAGGGAAAAAATGAAATTGTTCAACAAATAGCGGAGAATGAACAGAAGTTAAGTCAAAACCCAAAAAATAAGAAACTAAAAGAGAACATTAAAGTACTACAATCCCAATATGCAATGCTGATAAACAGAGAGATAGAATGGAAGATCAAAAGACTGAGACAGAGGAATTTCGAATATGCCAATAAAACTGGGAAGCTTTTGGCGTGGCAATTGAAAAAAAGGAAAGAGCAGAACACAATAAACAAGATAGTGGTGGAAGGAGAAGAGATAACTAAGCCAAAAGAAATAAGGAGAGCCTTCTCTGACTTCTACGGAGAACTCTTTAAAAATTCAGACAAGAATAAGACGAGGAAAATAGAGAGATACATAAAATCTAAAAACATTAACAAAATCCCCATAGCAGCAAAAGGAAAATTAAATGCCCCAATCGAGACAGATGAAATTAAAGCAATAATAACGGATTTAAAAAACGGGAAAGCCCCAGGTCCAGATGGGTTTTCTAGTAGATATTATAAAGAGTTGATATTAGTTTTGCTAAACCCACTACAAGAAGTGATGAACAATATTCTTAAGTATAGAGAAATACCCGAGACGTGGAAGGAGGCACTGATTACGCTAATCCCAAAGCAAGATTCAGATCTAGAACAAATTAAAAATTACAGACCGATCTCCTTGTTAAATATAGACTACAAAATATTCGCTGGAATCCTGGCAAGAAGACTAAAAGGTATTTTGGCAGAAAGTATTCACAAAGATCAGGCCGGCTTCTTGCCAGGCAGGCAAATGAAAGACAATTTAAGAAATATCATAAACATCATAGAATACTTAACAGAAAGATGTGATAAACAAGGTGTATTGTTATTTGTAGATGCTGAAAAAGCATTTGACAATGTAAGCTGGGAATTCATGCTGAAATACTTGGAATGTATGGAAGTAGGTTCGGAATTTTACAACGGGATAAAAGCAATTTACACGGACCAAAAAGCAAAATTGATAATAAATAACGAGGAGTCGAGGGAAATAACAGTAACGAAAGGAACAAGACAGGGATGCCCGTTATCCCCGTTACTATTCATAATGATACTAGAGGTTTTACTAAACTCGATTAGAGACAACAAAGAAATTAAAGGAATCAAGGTGGGCCAATACGAATACAAAACTAAGGCTTTTGCAGACGACTTGGTCGTTACAATCGAAGACCCACTATACTCAATTAAAGAAGTACTTGCCGAATTTGAGCACTATGGGGAAGTAACGGGCTTTAAATTAAATAAAAGGAAAACAAAAATCATAACCAAAAATATGCATGTAGATCAAATTGAGGAACTGCAAAGAGAAACAGGAATAGAAGTGTCCAAGAAAGTAAAATATCTGGGGGTATGGGTAACATCAAAGAATATAGATTTATTCAAAAATAATTATGAAACAACATGGAAAGGGGTTAAGAAAGATATAGAAACATGGAGCAGACTCAAACTGTCATTTTGGGGCAGAATAGCCACAATTAAAATGTCGGTCCTCCCAAGAATATTATTTTATTTCCAAAACATCCCAGTGATCAAAGGCACAAAGATATTCAATTCTTGGAACAAAGAGATTTCTAAATTCATCTGGCAAGGGAGGAAGCCGAGAATAAAATTCAAAATTCTGACTGACGCTAAGGAAAGGGGAGGCTTCGCCCTGCCAGATTTGAAATTATACTATGAGGCATCATGCCTGTGCTGGGTTAGAACTTGGATAAAACTAGAAGATACGGAAGTGCTAGATCTAGAGGGCCACAATAACCGATTCGGGTGGCATGCTTACTTGTGGCATGAAAAGAAGAAGGTGCACAGGGAATTTGCTAAACATATTTTCAGGGGTTCTCTGTTGGAAGTATGGGAGAGGTATAAAGCTGTGCTAGAACCAAAGACACCAAAATGGCTGTCACCACTAGAAGCCATGTCGGTTACTAGGAAAGATAAGAGAACTAAATGGGTAACTTATGAACATCTGTTAAAGAAGGAGGAAGGAGAATGGAAATTGAGACCATATGAACAGGTTAAGTCTCTAGTTTATGACTGGCTGCACTACCATCAGATAAACGGAATGTTTAAGAAAGATGTTAAGGAGAGTGGATACGTGGATAAGAATTCCAGATTCCAAACAGAGATCTTAGATAACAACGTAAAAATCCTGTCCAAAATGTATAAGCAACTTTTAGAATGGAACTTAGCTGACGAGGAAGTCAAGGTTGCAATGATTCATTGGGCTAGAGATCTAGGTCGGAACATCTACTTTGAAGAATGGGACAAACTCTGGAATCAACATCTAAATTTCTCGGCCTGCGTGGTACTCAAAGAGAACCTAATGAAAATGTTCTATCGCTGGTATTTGGCCCCAGTTAAACTAGCTAGAATGTACGGATCTTGTAACAAATGCTGGAAGTGCAAAGAAAAGGAGGGGTCCTTCTACCATATGTGGTGGGAATGCCAAAAGGTTAAAAAGTTTTGGGAGAGTGTTTATAATGAATTAAAGAAAATATTAAAATATACTTTTGTTGAAAGGCCGGAAGCGTTCCTGCTCGGTATGGTAGGAAGGGAGATAAAGAAAAAAGATTATAGGTTGTTCCAATATGCAACTACGGCAGCAAGAGTTCTAATAGCTAAAAACTGGAAATTAGAGGGTCTACCGACACTGGAGGAATGGAGATTCAAACTATTGGAATACGTGGAGATGGATAGGCTGTCAGGCAAAATCAGATATATAAAAGATCAGAGGTTTGTTAAAGATTGGGAAAGTTTTACGAAATATCTGGAAAACTTAACTGACGATCAGATAACTCTAGTGGGCTTCAAAACTGCTTTGTAATATTTAAGGGTAATGTCAAAAAGGAAAGGGGAGAAGGTGAATGACTTATGGCATTGCAATCTATGAAATGCAGATATATCGTAAATATCAGTATGGACAATTCGTGGCAAGACTGAAGGAAGCCTCTACTTTTTGCATTATGTGGTGATCTGATATAATATATTTTGTATCTTGCATTTTGACTTTGCAAACTAATAAAAAGCAATACGAAAAAAAAAAAATACAGGTTAAAATACAATTTAAAATGCAGCCTCATTTTAAAAGTAGCCCATAGATGAAAACCGTAAGGAGAGGGAAACATAAGGGTCAGACTGAGTCCAAACCAAAGGCCAGGTGGAACTGCTCTGTCTTGCAGGCCCTGCGAAAGATGTCAAGTCCCGCAGGGCCCTAGTCTCTTGTGACACAGTGTTCCACCAAGTCGGGGCCAGTACTGAAAATGCCCTGGCCCTAATTGAGGCCAATTTAACCACATTGTGACTTTGGGACCGCCACAGTATTGTCATTTGTGGACATTAAGGTCCTCCGTGGGGAATACCGGAAGAGGCAGTCCTGTGGGTATGTGGGTCCTAGGCTGCATAGGGCTTTAAAGGTCAAAACCAGCACCTTAAACCTGACTGGGAGCCAGTGCAGTTGGTAAAGCACTGGATGAATGTGATCCCGCGGCAAGGACCCCATAAGGAGCCTTGCCGCGGCATTCTGCATCCACTGGAGTTTCTGGGTCAGCTTCAAGGGCAGCCCCGCGTAGAGCGAGTTACAATAATCAAGCCTGGAGGTGACCGTCACATGGATCACTGTGGCCAGATCAGGGTGGGAAAGGTTAGTAGCACTCATTGGGTTTTCTGCTTTTTGAGTCCTTACTCCAATGAAAAGGCATTGGCTTTTATGAGTTGTACCTGAAACAAATCACTGCGGTCTATCTCCTCCTCCTGGCATTATTCCTGTCCAGGGTTCCACTCTGCCACCCAACACCCCAGATGGACTATTTTTCTTTTCCAACTGTTGCTGTACTGTCCCTGACTTCTGAGCATGATCAGTTCACTTTGACTTTTTTTGGGGTGTGTGTGTGTTAAGGTTTCACCTTATGGTTGTTGCTTTTTAAAAAATGTACTGCTAACCTTGGGGCATCTTTAAGTGTGCTCCTGATCATTTCTACTTGATCCTTGATGACTCATTTGGCTCAAGGACAGTCCACATGCACCCTCTGATTTTGAGGTTAGTGGGAGTGATTACTCAGTGATGAGTAATGCACTCTGCATAGGCTCATGGTCACTCTCCTCACAAATGCTGCTGTTACTGCAGATTTTCCATAAGGATATTATCCTAAGTCCTTAAAGGTAAAGGTAAAGGTACCCCTGCCCGTACGGGCCAGTCTTGACAGACTCTGGGGTTGTGCGCCCATCTCACTCAAGAGGCCGGGGGCCAGCGCTGTCCAGAGACACTTCCGGGTCACGTGGCCAGCGTGACAAAGCTGTATCTGGCGAGCCAGCGCAGTACACGGAAACGCCGTTTACCTTCCCGCCAGTAAGCGGTCCCTATTTATCTACTTGCACCTGGGGGTGCTTTCGAACTGCTAGGTTGGCAGGCGCTGGGACCGAGCAACGGGAGCGCACCCCGCCGCGGGGATTCGAACCGCCAACCTTTCGATCGCCAAGCCCTAGGCGCTGAGGCTTTTACCCACAGTGCCACCCGCGTCCCTATCCAAGTCCTTAGTTTATCATAAATTTTAACTTGGCATATTTCTGAAGTTACACAGTTTTGGTGCTTTAATTTTCCTACCAAAGCAAGTATATTCTAGTCAATGGAATTGTGCCTGGGTTGTACCATTTCAGACTACAAATGGGGTTCAGATGGCTGAACACTTCTTCATACTCTTCCACCACTCTCTCTTTTACCCCCAAAGGGAAGATACCAAAGGGATGTTGTACCTTTAGGGACAGCACTTCTGGGTGCAAACAGGGCATGGGCCAGCCCTTGTGCTAAAATTATTGTTGTTATGGAAATTGGGTTTTAGCTTGGGTGGGTGTTGTTTATTTGGGGTGGGGTGGGGTTGTTTTAAATTGTTCTTAAGTGTAATAATAATAAAAATAATAATAATAGAGATTGGGGAATCTGTCAGTTTCAGTTTCTCTCAATTTGTTTTTGTTTTTGTTTTTGTTGTTCATTTCTACATCAACTTGTGATTTTTCTTAAAGCCTCATGAAAGGTTATCAGCATTGTACTGCGAATTTATTCTAACATGCACATTTTATATGCTATTTTGCCCAATATATTGATTGTTGCAAAACAATTCTCTCTCTCTCTCTCTCTCTCTCTCTCTCTCTCTCTCTCTCTGTGTGTGTGTGTGTGTGTGTGTGTGTACATTTTCCAGCTTATATGTACATTTTAATGCACACATTATCCTTCTATATGCATTTGTGTACACATTAAAGGTAAAGGGACCCCGACCGTTAAGTCCAGTCACAGATGACTCTGGGGTTGCGGCCCTCATCTCACTTTACTGCTTTACTGGCCAAGGGAGCCAGCGTTTGTTTGCAGACAGCTTCCAGGTCATGCAGGCAGCATGACTAAGCCGCTTCTGGTGAAACCAGAGCAGTGCATGGAAATGCCGTTTACGTTCCCACCAGAGTGGTACCTATTTATCTACTTGCACTTTGTGCTTTCGAACTGCTAGGTTGGCAGAAGCAGGGACCGAGCAATGGGAGCTCACCCCGTCGCAGGGATTCAAACCTCTGACCTTCAGATCAGGAAGCCCTAGGCTCTGTGCTTTAGACCACAGTGCCACCCGCATCCCTTGTGTACACATTACTTGGCTGGATAAATGATACTGCAAAATTCAGAGGAGTGTATATTTCAAAGGATTACTTTGTTCCGGTTCCCATATTGTTTCAGAAATTGTGAATGAGGTAGGATCTCATTTAAATGCAAAGTGGGTTGGATTTGCCCCTCCTCATCCCTTCCTGCCACTGAGCTGTGGCCCTTTCCCAAAGAGGAGAAGTCAATGACTCAGGTGCCAGTCATCTGACGCCTTCACTCTGGTTGCCATTGACTATGATGCTTCTGTACTCCAGAGCTTCGCTTCCTCGCTGGATGCTGCTCACATAATGAGAAAGAGCAGAGGCAGTGGAGGTTTCACCTTGCTGTGGAAATTTCCAAACTGTAGTTGGGATGCAGTTGAGTGTCTGGATGTGGGCAGATTTCCATGGAAAGTAGCAGTGTACAAGCAACTTAGAGGAAGGCACGGAAGAAGGGGTGGCTGAAAGGCGATGATATTGATCAATGTCTAGTATACGCTGGGAGAAGAATTAATAGTGCAGGGAAGGGAGGCTTGCTGACAAGCAGACATGGAAATCTACAGCTCCAATTTCACCCTGCCGGAGTCTTTCCATGTTGCAGTTTGCATCCCATCTGAGTTGTGGCTTTCATTATAGAGGGAACCTACTCCTACCACCCACCTTTAAAAAACAAAACATGTGCAATGTTTCAGATGTTATGTGGCTCCATTTGATCATGATAATGAGAGGGCCTGCGGAAAGTCAAAACTGTTGTACATCATGTTCACATCACTGCAGCAGTCAAGTGGGGATTTGTGCAGGCTGGAGTGTGGTCTCAGCACGATAGGGAGATGGGGAAGAGATCATAGTGGCACAACACACAAGATACCTGCAAGAGAAGAAAAGAGATACTGTGTGGCGGCAGTGGGAGGCCCCATTAGCTAAAGTGGTACCTCAGGTTAAGAACAGTTTCAGGTTAAGAACGGACCTCCGGAACAAATTAAGTTCTTAACCCAAGGTACCACTGTATTCTAATTGTGTTCTGCTGAACATGCTTAGAAGCTTCCCTGTGATCAGGTTCCTAAGGGTGCCCAGCGGAAAACTGCTGGAATCTGCCTCCATTTATTTGCAGTGCATTCAACTTTCGAAAGTCAGAAGTAGACCAGGCAAGTGTAAGGAAAAGGAGGGGACATTTTATCATATGTGGTGAGACTGAAATGTAATTTAAAAATTTTGGGAAATGATATACAATGAATTGAAGAAAATGTTCCACTTAACATTTGTAAAAAAACCCTGAAGCATTTCTATTAGGGATTGTAGGGAAAGACCTGCCCCAAATATTGAAAACATCTTTATGTATGCGACAACGGCCGCGAGAGTCATAGCACAAGGATGGAATACTGAAGAAATTTCAACTAAAGATTCATGGCAAGAAAAATTGATGGACTACGCAAAGCTGGCAAAATTGACACAAGTTACGGGACAAGGATAACTGTGACTTTAATGATGAATGGGAACCCTTTACAAAGTATTTGAAGATGCAACAAAGTGAACTGAACTCCTTGGCAGGTTTTGAATAAACATTCACACTTTTTATTGACATTAGTCAGTTAAACAATTTAAGGATTTATACAACTTTGTAACATGCAGAGAACAGCATTCACAAAGAAACCAAAAACTGGAACTGAGGGAAGTCAGGATGGGAGGTGGGTTTTGTGTGGGAAGGTGGGGGGGGAGGAAAATGGGGGGAAATTAAGGATGACATGTTTTTGGATAATATGTTTTGTTTGAATTTTTAAAAAAAATTATACAAAAAGAAGAAGAAGAAGAAGAAGAAGAAGAAGAAGAAGAAGAAGAAGAAGAAGAAGAAGAAGAAGAAGAAGACGACCAGGCAAAGTTGGAGATTTGCAGAGGGAGAGACTGCTGGCATGTACTGCCCACTGTAAGGTCACATAGGTGCACCCAACTGGATGAATAGTCTGAAGGCATCTCAGCTTCCAAGAAATATGAAAGGTACTGGGTTGGGGGGGGGGCTGAAAGGGGGCAAGTATACAGAATGGATCTGCTCAAGCACTCCCTCCACAACCTACAGTAAGCATCCTGGAGAAGAGGTGGTGTTATGAAGTGTGCAGTTTGCATTCAAATCTGCAATTTTCACATGCAATCCTGACCTGCAGTTCTAGGGTTCTTTTAATGTTGAGACCCAGATGCTCTCCAGAGTTTGGCACCCCAAGAGTTAACACAGACAATAGAGATTCATTGGAAGTGAACTTCATTATATCAAAAGGGAAACATCTTATTAGAGTATCTACTAAAATATTGAACTAAATCAATGAGCAGCACACCTATACTAGGCTATGCTTAGAAAAGTTTCTAATGTTGGAGTCATTCTTAAAGCACAAATTAGGTAGGTTCACTATTAAATGCTAAATGAATAAAATTTCTCCCTTATCCTTGCTCTGAGCACAGCATGTCCAGGTGATACAATCTCACTTCTGCCTGCAAATTCCTTCTCATCTGCCTCCCTGCACTAATTGCCATCAATAATGAAATACAGGCCTGCCCTTCATATGGGGCAGAAATTCTTAAATTAAACATTTTTGAATCATTATAGCAGATTTTCTATGTTCGGCTAAATGCTGAGCCAGGGCTGATTATGATGGAATGCAGTAACAGTAAATTACATATCGATTCCACAAATATTAGTGCGTATCGATTACATATCGATTCCACAAATATTAGTCCCAGCAACTGGGAGAAAAGATTTTGCTTTTTAAAAAAATGCACAGGATTTTCCCCCCTTCTCTCTCGCCCTCCTTTCTCCTCTTCCCATCCTGTCTTTCTTCTGTCACATTTTACATAGCGCTGGCATCGCCAAGCTAATGAACAAGACAGGAGATTTCTTCCAAGCCATCTGGATTATGTCAGACATCAACAATACAATGATGGCAAGCTTGTAAAATGTCTCTTTTTAGACTGAGTCCAGATGGCAGCTTCCTGAATGTCTGATTTGGGTACCAGAGAACACAACTTGGAATGCATTTATTTCTTTAGTTATTCTTTTAAAAAAGGAAGATTAAAGACCCCCACCTTTCCATTTCACTGGAACTTCTAGGTTGCTTACAACCCAGAATAACAAAGGAAATGAACTTAAATAAAAAGCAAGCAGTCTGAAAATATGTGTCCAGAGGAGAAAATGGGTGACAGGCAACAGAAAAATCTAATGAAGGGCCACAACTTAGTGAAGGAATGGGTTTCCCAAACCCAAAACTGACTGTGCAGGCAGTTTTAAACTGCACCAAAATCCCTATTTTTCCTTAGCTAAAATGCATAAACTTGAGCCATTGAGCAAATGCATAACAAGAACACAGCTCTCTCCTTTATCAGTTTGTGACGTCAAGGATGACCCTGACTGTACCAGTAGAACAGAGAAAACACATCTGTGCCTTATCTTATGTTCTGACCACAAAGACACACAGACCCAAGTCTGGGAACAACACCAGAGTGTGTTCTCGGAAATGGTGACCTCTGGCTCCAAGATAAGAGTAGGGACAGGGATATCCTTTTATGGTCAGGAGTGCAGGAAGGAAATCCCTTTTATGGTTAAGAGTGCCGGAGCAGGAACATCTGTGATGTCAACCTGCGTACATAGGCTGACGTGGTTGGATTCCTGGGGAAGGAGGGAGAGGGTGCCTGGAGGATATATATACTGCATGAAACTTCTCATTTCTTTGAACTTGCTGTGGACTCACCACGCAAGTGCCTTCTGCTATCCGGAGAGCAGAATAAACCCTTTCTTTGAACCAACCTCGCTGTCATTTGACTTCCTTCCTCCTGTCCCGGAGCAACGCAGACCCAATCGGTGAACTCCAATAAGGCTACATTAGTGATACAGAATATGCTTTGGAAGCAAAAGATTCCAGATTCAGTCTCTAACATCTCCAGGTAAAATTGGGAGAAGTATTCTGCCTGACACCCTGGAGAGCTGCTGTCATGCAGTATCAACAGAACTAAGCTACATGGATCAATGGTCCAACTCATTATGATGTAGATTCCTATGTCCCAATGTTCCAGTCCTCTTCTAGACGTTTTAGGAAGAGCCCGAGACATATCCCAACCAAACATTTTTACTCGAAGAAGCCATTTTAACTACAAAAGCACCTTATCATTGTCCCTTAGCTTTCCTTGGAAAATGCCAGCAGCTACAATGGCTGCCCTTTTCTAAGCCTGACTTTGTTATTTTTAGCCATTTCCTGGAAGGACCCAGTAGATCGTCAAGAGTCATGATAATGAGGTACATTGCATCAGGTGATTCACCAATTCCCAAATATAGCTGGAAAGGTCAGATCAATTAAAAGTGTGTTATGGATGCTCTGAAGAGCGGATATTTTAGGGAATATGGTTTAGGGTTGCCCAATGATCAGAGGGAGAGAAGGGAAATAAAGAAGCCTTAACCAGTCTTGAGTCTGGACTGCTCCTGTGCTTTGAACAACAGCTTTGTCAGCAGAGATCAGGAGTTTTGTACAGTGGTACCTCGGGTTAAGTACTTAATTCATTCCAGAGGTCTGTTCTTAACCTGAAACTGTTCTTAACCTGAAGCACCACTTTAGCTAATGGGGCCTCCTGATGCTGCTGTGCCACCGGAGCATGATTTCTGTTCTCAACCTGAAGCAAAGTTCTTAACTCGAGGTACTCTTTCTGGGTTAGCAGGGTCTGTAACCTGAAGCGTCTCTAACCCGAGGTACCACTGTACAGTGTGGAAAGGAACAATGAGTGAATATAGCCAACTACCAGTTGCGCAACATGACAGAGTGTTTATAGGAACACAGGGACCTTCCGTATAGCAAATTGGACCACTGGTCCATTTCACTGGTGGAGGAATGGGGGGCGGGGGGGAGCACACCGCCCCTGGCATCATCGGGTAGGTGGGTACAATCGTGGCGGCCCCTGACACGCGATGCACACCCCCAACTGTGCCGGGCGCCACGCCCCTGTGGGCAGTGTGACACACTTCTGGGACACATGCCACACACCCCGGATGCGCGCCATGCTCCACCTTCACCTGCTTTCCGCTCTTGGTGCCGGAGCATGCAGCTCTGCCACCGATCCATTTAGACCAGTATTGTTAACACAGGCTGGCTGTGACTATTCAAGGTTTCAGATAAGGGTCTTTCCCAGTCCTACCTGGAGATTTAAGGTATTAAACCTAGAATTTTGGATGCAAAGCAGGTGCTCCACTAAGTGTCTTAGGAGAGTTGAGCAAAAATGAGACACATAGTTTAGATCTAATTTTCATATCCAACCCCCCCAAGCTATGTATTCACAGAGAAACCTCCACAACTTCCCCACCACTTAGTTGGTCTGAAGGGATGCTATATTATAGAACTAACAACAACAATAATATTGTCTGTTCTATAATTGCATAACTCTGTCACCTCATTCTGTTGCATGTGTATAGACCAAGCTACAATGCTGGACTAGATGGATTGTGGTCTAATTCTGGGGAAGCCAAAGTGATGTCCTCTAGATGTTGTTGGATTATAGCTCTCCTCAGTCCTAGTCAGCATGGCCAATGGTGAGGGATGGTGGAAGTCCAACAACATCTCATGTGGATAAATTGTGTCCTCCCTAAAAGAGGGCACGTGTCGTGGTGAGACCTGGAGACTGACCTCCTGTGTTGTGGGTGGGTTGGATTAGTTAGCCACAACACTCGATTGGTAGGTCCCTCAATGTTGGGTTCAATCTGGCCAATGGGGCACAGTCTAAACTGATTGAGGGACCTATAAATACCTATGCACGTGACCCAGAGCTTCCTCTTTCGGCTCATGCATTCGGAACACCCGCCCATCTTTCCCTAATTTTCGGGCATTGTGTGATTGACCTTGCTATGCCTTTGTCTGTCGTCTGTCATTGGGACAGGGGCACGACAGGAATTTCCCCACTTGGTTGATTGGCTGTTGCCATTTGGCTTTTGCCTGCCATGTAGCAAATCATCACAACTTGTAAGGTTGCGGACAGGCACTGGTTCAGGTGATAGGGATGGGAGAGCAGTCTCGCCATCACAATGTGAAGGGTATTCCGTTAAAGGAATCCAGGGACTCAACTGGTTTGGTTAACTCCTGAGAGGGGGTTGTGCCTGTGCCTGAGTCCAGGGGGGCATCTGGGTGGTGAACATAGTTTGTTCCCGGCTTTTCACCTACCCAGGTGTTCACCCTTGTCTGACCTATGCTGGTGCCCTGGGTCAGCGCTGCCTGCAAGGGTACAGGGAGCTAGTCGAACCAGAGCCTATGCAACCAGTCACTTTCTATAATCAATCAAGTTGTGGCCTAAATTCTGCCAAAAAACCAAAACTAAAATTTGAGTCAAGTGTGAATTTATTTAGGGGGGAGGTCTCTGGGTCTGAACATGCAACATTATCTAACCACGATCTAATTCCAGAAAGAAATTCATTGGCATTTTTCAGCTATCTTTTCCTCTTGTAAACCTTTTGGACTACAGCTCCCATCATTCCCAGACTCAGTGGCTGATTGTAGAATGCTGCGAGTTGAAGTCCAACAAAATCTGGAGGGTGTCAAATATGTCTAACCATGATCTTATTCCACAAGGAAATTCATAGTAACCTGAAGCGTCTGTAACCTAAGCGTCTGTAACCTGAGGCGTCTGTAACCTGAGGTACCACTGTATAATTTTGTAACCTAAGTCTGCCTTCAGGGATCCAACTGTGAACTGAATGAATGTGAGTAAATTACTTTTATATAGACTTTAATAAGATTGTTGTGTCTATTCTTTTTAAGAGGGACAAGAAGGGATCTTACCAGGAATCTTATATAGAGAGGCTCAGAAGAGCCTGCAAAAGCAAACCGCTGTGTGTTAAAAGGGGAATGTTTAAACTCTGCTAAGATATAGAACTTGCTAATGTAAGTTAGGAAGGACATCACTAAACCTGCCTCCCTGAACATTCTCACAGTGCCTCCTGCCTCCCTGAACATTCACCTCCTGCCTCCCTGAACATTCTCACAGTGCGCACACTGTGGGGCTTGTGTGAGTGATGTCAGCATACCCTGCAGCATGTGCAAGTGTCGTGAGCATACATGCATGCAGAGTCGGCACAGAAGATTGAGGGGGCTGGATCTCTACTTGAAAATTTTGGGGGACTCACCCCCAAGTTGGCTCCCCTGTTCTCGCATGAGCAGGCTAGCCCAGCACCCCTACATAAACATGCAATGCATGATTAGGGCCTATGCATAGTCATCCCCACACCTTAAGGCCCCCCTTCAGACTGACACCAATCACATGTTGAGTGGCACGAGGCATGATCAACACATGCATTGGTGTCTACAGAGTGAGACTAGTCCATTTGGGCAAGAGAGATCCTGAACAGGGCTACTACAGAACTAGTTATAAAGGAACCATGATAAAAGATAGCCTTTTAGAAAGGCAACAGGAATTGGCAGAACAAAACCATGCAAAAACTAATCCTGAAATAAAAGGAAACTAAAATATGAATGAATGAGCAGAGGCAAACAAGATTCAGTCATTAGGCGTCAGCTCGCCCATAGATGTACACAGGCACAGGGACATCCAATTCTTCTGGGCTGTTGCTCAATCTACACTTCACCAGTTCTGAGATAATTACTCTTTGAGTGTATTTTGCCTCTATTTATCATTCTGCAGCTCTCACCAGACTACGATCTTGATCTTCTTTCGCCTCCTAACGAGTCTTTGTGCTAAAATAGGCTGACAGGGAGAGAAGGAGAGCTAATATTAGAGGTCACTTGCATTTAGCTGGGAGGAACGAAGGGAGTTGCCTTTTGGTTGGTTCTCTAAGTTCCAGTCACACAAATAGGTGTGAGGCGCAGGAGCTGATTGGTGTAAAGGCTGCTGATGTCACTAAAGACCTGAAGCCTGCATTTGGTTACAAAAGCTTCCCCTCCATATGAAGATATATTTCCGTCATGTTCAGAGATATGAACTAGAAAATCCCCCAGGAGATTTGTTTTCCCTTCATCAGAGCTTCCAAGTGGTGCCTTTTCCAGAAAAGTCATTCAGGAAGGGAAGGAAGAGGGACAAATAGAAGGACCCTCACTTATAAGCCCTCGTTTTACCACCTGAAACGGCACTGAAGAACATGTAACAGATAGTTTGTATATTGTTTTCTTGCATAAGCTCCCTTCTTTCTTTGTCTTTCTTTGGCAAATAGCTCTGTGAAATGTGCACCACTTGCACAGCTTTAAATCCACCCCTGCTCATTCGGACTTCCGGTTTGCCGCGAGGGGAGAAGGAAGCCGGAGCTGCTATCGCAGCAACCCGGCTGCTGCTTTTCTGGAGTTTTGGGGTAGCTTGAAGGCAACGAGCACCCCAGAGAAGCTCATGGGGATGATCAGAACTTCAAGGGGTCCCACAGGAACCAAAGTGAGCTCCTAATGGGCCCACTCGGTTCCGTCAGGAGCTGGGTTGTCCCAGAGGTTGAGCCGTGGTTGCTGGGCTATAGCGCACTCCAGCAGCAGGCTGCGCTGTCACTCCTCTCTCAAGAGTAATAGAGTTAAGCAAGTGAACAAAAGGATTGATTTTGAATTGTTTTGAACTCTTGGATCTATTTGGTGTATTGACTGGAGAACAAAAAGGGAGTCTTCTCTGGAAAGAAGAAGAAGAGTTTGGATTTGATATCCCGCCTTTCACTCCCTTTCAGGAGTCTCAAAGCAGCTAACTTTCTCCTTTCCCTTCCTCCCCCACAACAAACACTCTGTGAGGTGAGTGGGGCTGAGAGACTTCAGAGAAGTGTGACTGGCCCAAGGTCACCCAGCAGCTGCACGTGGAGGAGCGGGGAATCGAATCCGGTTCCCCAGATTACGAGACTACTGCTCTTAACCACTACACCACGCTGGCTACACAGTTGGTGCCCTGCATGGAAACAAGTAATGTAAAATGTTTATTTTGAAATGAAGAAAAATGAAAACTCAATAAAATTATATAAAATAAATCCACCCCGCCCGCTCTTTATGGGATGCTTCATATTTCATGGTGAGTACAGAGATCTATGAGAGCAAGCCCCACTGAATAGAGATGAGACTTATTTCGAAGTAATGAAGTAGAGAGTTGGGTTGCTTCTTTCTGCCCATGCATAGCTCTCTCTTCCCCGTCTTCCTAGGTTGACATACAACAGGGATTGGGTAGTCTGTGGCCCTCCAGATGTTGTCAGACTGCAAATTGCCTCATCCCTGACCTTTGGCCATGCTGGTTTGGGCTAATGGGAGTTGTAGTCCAACAATATCTGCAGAGCATATTGGCTCCTCCTGCTCTATGGCTTGAACACACAGAGGCTATATTTACCTTTCCCACATTGGATGGGGCTGAGGGAATCCCACTGAATGTAAGCACATCCTCTCATTTTGAGAGTTCAGCACCTAGTTGAACTGACAAATCCTTCATAGTGACTTGGATCACACAAGCCTACAGTTTGGCCAAAGGGTGTCTGCAACAACCAAAGGTAATCTTTGCCAGTTTATCACCCCTTCTGCTCTGTTCTCTAATTCATGCACATATTTAATATATTCCTACCCACCCAGTGAAAATTATATGGTTCCTTAGGAACAAGCTTCAAAATAAATGTAGTATCAACACAGGCAGGCTGGCAACTGAAGACAAACAGAAACCAGCAATTTACAGAGAATGCAACTCTTACCTTTTTGTAACACTGCCTGTGTATTTCCATTTAAATGGCCTTTGACAAGGATCTTCTTTTCCTCCATTTTACATTTATGCTTAGCAAACAAAGAGTGAATATTCATTCAGGAGCATCCTGCTAACAGCAAACCCGACTGCGGCGACTTCAGGAATGTTATCACGCTCCGGGTTCAGGGAGGGGATAAATAATTAAAAAGCAGTTGGCATTTATGCGTTTGTTTTTATGTTTTATGGATGTGTTTTATTCCATATCTGCCGATGAGCAGGATCGCTTCTTCCCTTGAGCCGAGACAGTCTGTTCCTCCATGGTGGGATCCAAAAAGGGCTATTTATTCAGTTATGAGCACAGCATCTGAAGACTTCAGCTAAGCTAAATGGCCTCGGTATTTTGATTCTGGATATTAAAAGGCTATTTCAGGAGATATGGCTAGAGGGAATTAACAGTGTTTTGCCATCACCTGCTTGCCTCAGGTATTTTAACCTCGTTGCTCTGGGAGAGGATTGCATGGACCCTTCACTTTAAAAGTGCCAAGTGGCAGCCATGCCAACTCCAGCATGATGCCAGAATGGCAGGGAGGCAGGCAGGTGAGCAAGAAGGTGAGCAAGCAAGCAAGCAAGCAGCGTGGGCAGCCCAGGCAAGCCATTTAGCAAAGGGAGAGGAGCAAACTGCTCTGCGAAGCACCTTTCCCCTCTGTTAAACATGGCTGCAGTGAGGTTTAGCAGAAGAGTTGGAGGAGCTTCTGAAATCTGTTCTCTGAAGTGCCTCTCCCCTCCTTTAAAAAGGGTCTGGGATGAGCTGTGAGCAGAGGACCCTGGGGTGACCTATGGAGGCATGGGGTTGGACAAATGGTAAGGGGATAGGTGCAGCAAGGGGATAGGGTGGGAGGTGTAAAAGAAGAAGGATTTTGTCAGGTTTAAAGTGAGGAGGAGTTTTCTGGGTGTGGGAGAGAGGAGGGTTGTCAGATAGACAGGGCTGGTGATCAGAGATAGCAGAGATAGTGGCCCTTATTAAAAGTGTATAAATCAGGCATAGGCAAATTTGGCCCTCCAGATGTTTTGGGACTACAACTCCCATCATCCCTAGCTAACAGGACCAGCAGTCAGGGATGATGGGAATTGTAGTCTCAAAACATCTGGAGAGCCAAGTTTGCCTGTGCCTGGTATAAATCTTACATTTATCAATTTCTTGCCCATAAAAATCCACAATATTTGGGGCTTTTGAATGGCACATTACCTATCATGGCCATTAAACATTATTATTATTATTATTATTATTATTATTATTATTATTATTATTATTGGCTTAGCCTTCGCAAGGTAGCTTACACAACAAAACAAATAAATCACCTGAAAAGCATTTGTATTATATACACATATTGCTCTTGCATTCTCCATTTGAGCTTTGCATTCCACTTTTTTAAAAATGCACTTAACTCTTGCTGGTTGGGCGGATAGATGTGCATTTAAACTACAAAACTGTTTTCTTTTTTTACCTAGAAAATACAGTAGTCAATAACTTTATGATTATACAGAAGAGGAAATGCTTGCGCAATCAATGGTAATGATATCAAATTGCCAGTAATTGCCCTTAAAATGTATTCTATAGGGGTAAGATTTCTAAATGCATAATCCTTCAGTGATGTCACATTATCTGCTTTCTGAAACCCAACAAAATTGGAAATCCACTCACCAGGTTGTTGGAATTGCATTTTGCCTGATGCTATCGCCTCATTGTTCTGAGGAAGTTTCGTTAAGGGTGAACAAATGGGCATGAAGCTGAGCTTTGAAACTACGAGGTAGGGTTGTATGCGTGCCAAATTTGCATTTGGCTCAGGGGTTCTCTGAGGGGTTGAGGGAAATGTCTTTATTTTACCAGTGGTGGAAGCCCCACCACTGGTGACTGAGAAGATCTGCCAGCTCAATGGAAAGTAAATATGGCCTAGCCAGAAGTAAACACAGCAAGACATGAAGTAATGAAGTAATGTTATGGAGTTGTTGGTGCCAGAACATTAGCAGCCTAAGGTGGATAGAGAACTTTCAGCCTGTTCCCTGCTTGTGCCCCCCAGACTTCTCTATCTGGCCCTTAGAGCTCTCTTCAGTCCATGTGCCTCAAAGAAGAAAAAGAAGAAGAGGAGGAGGAGGAGGAGGAGTTAGGACTTGATATCCTGCCTTTCACTCCCCTTAAGGAGTCTCAAGGCGGCTCACAATCTCCTTTCCCTTCCTCCACCACAACAAACACTCTGTGAGGTGAGTGAGGCTGAGAGACTTCAGAGAAGTGTGACTAGCCCAAGGTCACCCAGCAGCTGCATGTGGAGGAGCGGGGAAGCGAACCTGGTTCACCAGATTACAAGTTCACCTCTCTTAACCACTACACCACACTGACATGTTCCTGTCAGGAGTTCAGCCTACACTCGAGTAGGATCCTGGCAGAGACATATGCCCGACTGGCATGTCCTCTCCCTCCTGGTCGATCATTCAGGAGCTTCATAAGCTTTCTTCAGTCCGAACATCACAGCGATCGATGCCAACCGACACCGGCACACTTAGGGATCCGCAGAGTTTGTGCAACTTGCGTGACAGACCTCAGCAACTCAGCATTTTGGCTAATCTTCTTTATTTTACATATAAACACACATGGAGCACTGCAACATGGCTCCCTCTCTCTCTGTAGCATCAGACAGCAAAGAGAAAAAGGACAATAGTCCCACGGAACACAGTAACACAAACATCCTGTCTCCGTCACTTCACTCTGTGGAGTCAAAACATACACCGTCATGTGATAGACAACAATCCTATGACTGCAATCATGGAGCAGGAATTCTAACAGTTCCACCCCCTAGTTGAGGGCTTTTGCATGGCCGGAATGTGTCCTTCAACTTTGCCTTTTAGGGTAAGAACCACAGCTCAGTGGTAGACTACATTTTTGTATGCAGAACGTCCTGAGTTCAATTTCTGGTCTGTCCACTTAGAGCTGTGAAATATTCCCTGCCTGAAACCCTGGTGAACCACTGTCAAGTCAGAATAGACAATACTGTGCTCTTTTTTGCTTGCCTAGAGGAAGGAGAGATGTGTATCTCCCTCTGTGTGTATGTTTTGGGGTAGAAACCTTTACCGTTACATGGATGGAATGTAGCCTAAATGAATGTAAAGATAAATCTATTGCTTCCCTCACTTTTCCTTATGGCACCACAGACCTTTGCATATGGCCCCAACACTGTGGCCCCATTTACCACTTCCACCATGCCCCAATAAGGTTGTCCATTAGGCAGCATCCCTTAGGCTGAAAAGGGCTACTCACTCCTGTAATAAGCACCCAAGTTCAACCTCCAACATCTCCAGGTAGGGATGGAAGATACCCATCTGCTAGTCTGGTGCGCCACTGCCAATCACTTTAAGCAACACTGAGCTAGACGGAGCAATGGTCTGACTCAGTGTGAGGCTACTTCCTTGGTTCCTATTTCATAATTGGGGGAAAACATAACTATGACTGCAGATGGTGACAGCAGTCATGAAATTAAAAGACGCCTCCTTCTTGGGAGAAGGGCAATGACAGGCCTAGACAGCATCCTGAGAAGTAGAGACGTCACCTTGCCAACAAAGGTCTGTATAGTTAAAGCCATGGTTTTCCCAGTAGTGATGTATGGAAGTGAGAGCTGGACCATAAAAAAGGCTGATCACCAAAGAATTGATGCTTTTGAATTATGGTGCTGGAGGAGACTCTTGAGAGTCCCATGAACTGCAAGAAGATCAAACGCATCCATTCTGAAGGAAATCAGCCCTGAGTGCTCACTGGAAGGACAGATCGTGAAGCTGAGGCTCCAGTACTTTGGCCACCTCATGAGAAGAGAAGACTCCCTGGAGAAGACACTGATGCTTGGAAAGATGGAGGGCACAAGGAGAAGGGGGCGACAGAGGATGAGATGGTTGGATAGTGTTTTCGAGCTTACCAGCATGAGTTTGACCAAACTGCGGGAGGTAGTGGAGGACAGAGGTGCCTGGCGTGCTCTGGTCCATGGGGTCACGAAGAGTCGGACATGACTAAATGACTAAACAACAACAACATAACTATGACCACCTTGCAAATACAAATCTGGCAGAAAACTTCAGCTATGAGATGACTCATCTTCAACACATGCTGGTGTGTTAACAGGGAAGACAAAGACAGTGGTGAGAAAGATTTATTTTTGCCAAATTTAGCTCAAGAAGGAATTTGGGATTTAAAAGCGAGTTTCTCCTGTGTGTGAATAGCTTCCTAAATTGACGGGAAATGACTTATTGGGGATTGTGAGGTCCTCCCCACCCCCAGCAAAATAAAAATCAATGCTGTCTCTTTTGCTTTGCCTTGCTTCAATTTTCACCAATTTTCACCTCAGAACTTTTTTAATCCGAGGGCCACATATCCCCTCAGCCAGCCCTCTAAGGGCCGAATGCCAGCAGTGGGCACGGCCAAGACAAACTGTGTTGCTTAAGAGTTGCATATGCAGCCAGTCCTTCTTCTCCCGCATGCTTTGTTTGCGCATTTGCAGACTCAATATATGCACATAGTACACCTTTGGGTCTAAAATGCCAATATATTTTTCAGTACCAGGCGAAGAACTGTTCAGTCATTTACGCCTCTTCCAATGCAATTGCTCAAGGAATTGCCACATTTGCTGATACAGAGCCATTAAAAATAACAAGGCGTGACCTAGCAAAATTTCTCAGTTTACACAAGGCAATAAAAATCTTAACTGGGCATGCAAACTTCTCTGTAGTTGAGTTTTCTTGCTGTCGCTTTTGGGACCACCCCAAAGAGGAACTTTAATAGAAAATAATTATCAAACCATGAAGTCTGGACAAGAGTCCTGCTTTCTCTCCCTCCCTCCCTCTCTCTCGATGCAGCAAAAAGCCTCTTATGTCAATGCAATCACAAAATCTAATCTCCGAAAAGCAACTGGATAGACCTTTATGGTGGCTTCTGTCAAAGAATGCATACATTTCAGAACAAATTGATGATCTCTGGCAGCGGCTAAGTCATTGAAATGTAAAATAGAATGAACTTTCCCTCTGCCACCCAAATCCTGTTTGCAGGAAGTTAATCACAAGAACGCTTGACTAGCAATGAGCTGGCTACTTGCTCAGGTGTTAAAATCGCACACCTACAATTAATCCTTAATTCATACCATGAACTACCTGCCTCGTCTCAACCGTGGAAGCAAGAAACCACTGAGGTTAAAAACCTTAAAGCCGGATCCTGGGCAAAACAAGGAAGTGTTGTAGTGCCCTTATACACATCTATTTGAATAAGGAGAACAGTTCCATTGCTCCCATCTTGATAAGGGTATTGCAGAGTTGGAAAAGGTGCAGAAAGGAGCAAGCAGAACAATCATATCAGGAGAGTAAAGCAAACCTTCATGAGGAAAGGTCATTTGAGGGTCATTTGAGGCTTTTCAGTTTAGGGGAAAAGGTGAATGACCTGGCAGAGTTTTGTAAAATTATGCATAATCTGGAGAAACTGATTAGAAAGAAGATTTCTCTCCCTTTCTCACAATACGAGGACTTGGGGGACATCCAGCGAAAATGCGTGGTAGGAGAACTAGGACAGATGAAATAAGGGACATGACAGATAACTCACTGCCACAAGAGGTGTGATGGCCCAGGACTCAGGCTCGGACTCAGAACCAGAACCAGAGGAGTCTCAGTCTGCACTGGATCCTTTGCCTCAGGCGGCATCAGAACCAAGTCTGAGGCCTGATCCTAAAGAGTCCCAGTCTGCACAGGTTCCCCTGCAACGAACACCAGCTGGGCCAAGTCAGGGGCCTGAACCTGCCCTGGCTCCAGATGCGGGGATTACCTCATTGCCTTCAGTTGGGCCATCACTTACAGCTGCTCCACTACTGGTTTGGTCAGGGGAGGATGAGGCGGCCTCTGGGTCTAGTAACCCACCAACATCTCCCAAGCTACAGAGACTTAGGTCTGAGAGAAGGAGAGACCTGAGTACTCGCAGGAGGAGTGCTTGCCTTCGGGCGAAACAGGGAGGTGAGTCGCCGGGGGTTCAGGACAGGCCACTAACCTGACAAAGATAAAAGGCTGTCGGACCCCGCCCCAGGTTGCAGGAGCAACATTGCTGTATGCTAGATCCTGCCTGAGATCCTGTACCTGTCCTTGCCTGGTTTCCTGCCTCGTGTCCTGCCTTGGCCCTGTCGGACTGACTCCCAGCGGAACCTTTGGATTCTGGACTGGTCCTGGACCGCTTTTCATGGGTTACCCCTGGGCCCAGCACAAGAGGTGATGACAGATGGCCACTATAATAGATGGCTTGAAAATGAAATTATACAAATTTGTACAGCTGAAGACTATCCAGCTCCACTCTTCATGGTAGCTTTATTGGAACATCAAGGTCTTCGGAGACATTATGCCACTGAATAACCACTGCTTGGGAGGAATATCAAGAGAGGGCAGTTGGTTTCATGCCCTGCTTGTGGGTTTCCCAGCAGCCCCTAGTTGGCCATGGTGGGTTACAGGATGTTTGACTAGATCAATGTTTCCCAAACTTGGGTCTTCAGCTGTTTTTTGAACTACAATTCCCACCATCCCTAGCTAGGAAAACCAGTGGTCAGGGGTGATGGGATTTGCAGTTCAGAAGCAGCTGGAGACCCAAGATTGGGAAACACTGGAGTCCTTTGGTGTGATCTCTCAGGACTCCCTTATACTCAAGTCAAGAAGGTGGCAAAATGTACGAGGGCCATTTTGGTCAATTTCTCAATAGGCTTTTGGTGGGAGGGTAAGGCAAGCACTGGGTGCTGCTCTGGGTGTCAGTGGTGAATTTTGCTTCTCCTCACCCATGTTTTACTATTGGCACTTTCAGAATTTTTAAGTTAGCATACATCTTCCACCATAATCCCACCTCTCTCTCTCTCACACACACACACACCATCCTGAAATTCAAGCTGAATGGGAACTTTGAGGTTCCATACTAGATTTACAAAGGGACTTCAGTTCCCACATTCTTACACAGCACCCTGAAATACCCCTCTACCACATTCATACCCTACACCCAGAAATTCAAGCTCGATGCTCTCACATGGAAATCAACCTCTATCTATCTATCTATCTATCTATCTATCTATCTATCTATCTATCTATCTATCTATCTATCTATCATCTATCTATCATCTATCTATCTATCATCTATCTATCTATCTATCTATCATCTATCATCATCATCATCTATCTAATCTATCATCTATCTATCTTTATCCATCTATCTATTTCCTTTCTTCTCTCACTGCACTCCCATAATCCAAGCTGAATATTCTCATATGAGATATTCAGTTCAGAACTAAAATATTGTGACCGTGATTTATATTCTTGGGTCTTCTTGTACCTATCTTCTGCTTGCAGCAGAACTTTTCTCTATGAGCAGTTTCAGAAGAGACCTTCAGTGAGGAAAACAAAACCTTATCCCACTTACTTCCATTCAGATGTGAGAGCATCTTCTGAAGAAAAGCAAAAAAGAGAGAGAGGTGTTATTCCACTACCTCCTTCCAAATCCACGTCTCATGCTAGCAGTTTTGCATCCATGCAGAATAAACTCATAAAAGGTCCTTCCGTCTCCGACTCTTTGGATCACAACCAATTTTCCCCTCCCACCCCTTCAGTATTACAATAAAAACCAAGATCACTTCACCCTTTATAGTGGAGAATGTTCACTAGTACTTTCAACGCCACATTAAGAGAGTGAACTGTGACCCCCATTCAGAGATATCAGAGGAGAGTGCTTCCTAATTGAATATGAGGCATAATGTTTCCTCAGCCATTTAATTGTTAGTTTTGGCCACTCCATAAACTGCATGAGCAATTGTGATTCGTTCATGTGTCATGGAAATCTACATTGAATTATAACTTTCTTTTATCATCACTTAGGAGGGCAGAGGTTGGGGGACAGGCAGGGGGAGATGAATAAGTCATCTTTCCATTCCTGATATACTCATGTACATTGAGAAAATAATACAGTTGGGAGACCTCAAAGATCACCAGTCTAAATAGCGCATACTTTTATATATTTTTTGGAAATTAAATTACACATATTTAATGCATTTTAGTGATTTTTTGAGCCAGCAACAGTGTCACAACATTTGGAGAATATTGTTCCAACCTGTCTATTATTTTGGAAGGTGCAAATTGGGTTAATTTGCTTTAAAATGAAGAGCAAAATTCTCCTCCATCCCCAAACACTGGTATTTTATGTCTCCATTTGCATTCCCCACTCCACATCTTTTTCCAAGAAACACAACTTACCATTTGGGCTTCCATTCAAATTAAAGTAGCATCTATAACATTTTATCATTTGTTAATTTTACAAAAATAAAGCTGGCACATCTTGCAAATGATGGTTTTTCATCGCAGCCTATAAAGAACAGTAAAGTAAAGCAGCTATAAAGCTTCATAGCATTAATACAATTTACATCTAATTTCCATGATTTTGCTTCTGTTGTGTGTGTGTTTATTAAAATATATATATATAAATTTTTGCTGATTTAAAAAGTGCTCTCTCTTCTTCCATTTTTTTAAAGACAATAGTGGTCCCACAGGACCAAATATTGATGCATGCATTTCAATTTTATTAGAAGTTCACTTATCATATTAATTAATTCCTCAATAATTTTATTCAGCAGGCCTCTTTGCATTTTCCAGCACTGCAAACCTTAGTAAAATCCTGGGAATAAATCTGGATATAAATGGGTGGTGAATAAAGAAAATACTAACTGCACTATTTTTTAAGGGTGAAATTTGATATTGTGCAATATTACTTTTGCTTCCGAACTTAGTTAGTTAGTTAGTATACCGCTGTGGCGTCAACCACGCCACAGCGATGGCAACAGCTACCTTTGGAGGGTGACAGAAATTCAACACTGGACTGTGGGCCTAAATTCAATCTACCAGGCCCTTTATATGGCATTTAGAGGCCATTTCCAGGAAACTCTGCCCTCTCACCAATCACATGACATAATTTGATGTCACCTGTCAATCATTTTGATTGGCTGTTGTGGCGTTTGCCCTCCTAGGTGTGTGACATCATACTGGCTTCATAAGGAAAGTGTTAACTAATTGTAAAATGACTAACCAATGGGAACCGAAGGGGAGGAGTTAGAGTTAGAGTTAGGGTGGTTGAGAAGTCAGTCTCGAGTTAGAGAAGAGATAGAGAGGATAAGTCTATGGGTTGGGCTAGTCTGATGTGAGAGAATCTGTTAAGAGGAGTCAGTCAAACAGTTGAGATAATCAGTCAGAAGGTATTAGGCAGGTATAGGCCAGTAAAGAAACTAAAGTTAAGAAACTGACAGGAATTATCTGAGAAACCGTAAACTTGTTAATGCTTATAAAATAAAATTCTTTATTTGGTTCAGTTTTAACAACTGTCTGGACTCAGTGTTTTACCCGAGAGCAACAGGTTGGTGGCAGCAGGGAAGCGAGCACAGTGGTGGCACAGTGATCAATAGACCGTTAAACGTCCAGGGACCCTGTGTAATCGCCACAACCACCCTAAACCCACAGGTCTCAGGGCAGTTCTCTTCCCCATTCTCTACCCACCCAAGCAGCACCCTGCCTCTCTGCTCCCCCAAATCTGCTCCAGGGAATCCACAAGCTCTTCAGGCAAACATGGCACTGCAAGAGGAGGAAAGGGATGCCCTCTTGTATGAATGCACAGAGACACCATTAGAAATAACCCATTGTTTATAGGGCAACACACACACACACACACACACACACACGGATGCCACCCCTGCTCACTCCAATTTCCAACTCCCCTTCTCCCACACTGACCAATCCCTTCCTTTTACACCTGAACCTTTCCCACCCCCTTGCCCAAATCTCCCCACCACCTGCCATCTTGTCCCAGGCCCCTCAAAGATCACCCCAAGCCCTAGCCCCTTTTGAAGGAGGGGGAGGTGCTTCAGAAAGTGATTTTCTTCAGAAAGTGCCTCCCCCTCCATTAAACAGCTTACCTGGGCACCTGCAACCCATACTCCTTGCTTGCTTGCTTGCCTGCCTGCCATTATGTCATCAGCAGCCATGTGAACTGCAGCGTGATGACAGACTTACATTTTTATGTGCATAGGAAGATAACTGATGGCTTGCCTACACCTGTATGCATTATCTTACATCCTATATGCATTCCTCTTACTTAAGCCTTAGAAGCTTCTCTTAGCACACATTTGCCAGCTTATCTATATGGCTTAGGGTGAAAGCTAGGGCAACAGTTTCCAACAGTCAGTAAAAATAGGAAGTGCAGATATGCCTAGACTTAGAGGTAGGCTTGAGACAGAATGCAAAAATGTGAACACCTGGGGACTTTCTGAAACACTCAGCAAGATAATAGACATGCCTGAGGTGTAGGTCAGATTCACACATGAAGAAAGGGGGCTAGTTAGAGAGACAACAGGGTCCTGTACCTGAGGTACACCACCATATATGGAACTTGAAGTTATAAGAACTGCATGGGTTGAGAACATAAACTTAAAGGTAAAGGTGAAGGGACTCCTGACCCCCTCCAGTTGCAGACAACTCTGGGGTTGCGGCGCTCATCTCGCTTTACTGGCTGAGGGAGCCGGCGTATAGCTTCCGGGTCATGTGGCCAACATGACTAAGCCACTTCTGGTGAACCAGAGCAGTACACGGAAATGCCGTTTACCTTCCCACCAGAGCAGTACCTATTTATCTACTTGCACTTTGTGCTTTGGAACTACTAGGTTGGCAGGAGCAGGAACCGAGCAACTGGAGCTCACCCCATCGCAGGGATTCAAACCGCCGACCTTCTGATCGGCAAGCCCTAGGCTCTGTGGTTTAACCCACAGCACCACCTGTGTCCCTATTGCCACCTGCATCCCTATAAACTTAGTGGGTGTTAATTCTTTTGGACCTGGAAACCGTCCTCCTTTATGGGCTGTGAGCTGGAGGGCATGGGAACCTGGGCTAACAGGTCACCACTGCTACCTTTAATCTCTACTACCTTGGGGATGTAAGCAATTTCTCTCTCTTTTCTTCTTCTGCTTTATATGCTTATGTGAAGCTGTTTGAGTGTTCTTAAGGGACCTAGGCTTCAGGTTACCATCTCTGCCTCAAAGAGACATTGGAGATGGTTCCTTTCTATCTTCTCCATATGATTGCATGACATTACTCTTTTAGTACTTGTGTGACACTGCAGGTGTTTTCAAATAAAGCTCCTGTTAAACCACAACTTCACATGTTCCGATTGCAACTCTTAAGTCACAACTGATGAGAAAAAGCCCCAGGGACCAGTTGAAATGTGTGAGGGATGTTCTGTAGGAGCTTCCAGATCAAACTTCTGGTGCCTAATTAAAAATCTCCTAGAACAGCCAAGCACTTTTTATAAAAGGCATCCTCTGTTCAACATCTCTAGCTGTGTAATAGAGCAATTGTGCTTCTCAGTTTTAATCTGAGCTAAATATAGCATCATTGGGACATCAAGTTTGCAATTAAGACTCACATTTTCGCATCCATGAGGGAAACAGAGCCTGCGGCACATTGCTTAATATTACTCCATGTTTCCTAAGCTGGGTTCACATGTTACAAAATGCCAGAGAAGTCACAGCAGTGTGGCACATGACATAAGGATCGTGGCACAAGTGTAAATGGGCCCGATCCTAATTCATCAGATGGATCTGACAAACTTGGCTTTGCCTAATGAGATTTGTTGTTGTTAATTTAAAGCATTTATAAACTGCCCTTCATCAAGGGGATGGGGTGCAGAACATACAATAAAAACAACCAACAGAATTGCAGAATAAACAACAACTAAAAAAATCCTTAGATAGATTTAATGCTAACCAACTTACAATATTTAAATGCAAGTAGAATGGGGTCACACCTGTTGCAGTCATTGCTGTCCAGTGCTGTCCAGTGCTGAAAACTGATGCAAGCCATTGCTGTCCAGTGCTGAAACTACAGTTCCACATGTGGCAGTAGTGTGAAAGAGGTTTCTGCTTACACAAATGTGCATATTGATACACAAAGTGTGAATAGGAGCCTTGGCCATACAGAGCCCCTGCTCACATGGGGAACTGTATGGGCATAACATATGGCACCCAATGTATGTTGGCAGCATGGCAAGTGGGTGCATTGGCATCTGGCATGTGGCACATGGGCTTTCCCCGAACATATGCTGAGGATCATTTGTATAGGGCTAAACTTGATTTGTTTGCACAAGGGGTGAATTTAGAGGAAGGGCTGGAATTCAATGGTAGAATATCTGCTTGGCACACAGATGGGTCCAGATTCAATCCACAGCATTTCCAGATATTCCTGAGAAAGGCTCCCCTCTTAACCCCTGGAGAGTTGCTGATAGACAGTGCTGTCAGTTCTGAAATAGACAGGCCAGGGGGCTGACTCAGTGTAAGGCAGCTTTCTATATTCTATGCTCCTAATGAAGGATCATCACCTAGGATGAGCTCCATATAGGTTTCATGAATTTTTTGTACCAGTTTGGTGGTTCCTTCCCTGCTTTTCACAGCAGCTTGATCTGCAGATATCAGCAAGTTGCAGTCCATACCATGAAAACCTTCACTTCCTGGCTTCTGCAAACCAAGATGCTGTTGAAGGCAAGGGAGCATTTAATCTGGTCAGTTGATAATGCTATGGATCAGAAGATCTGGTTGCATGATTAAACAAACCATTGAAATTGGCTACATCTTACAGATCTAAATGGTCCCATTAATATTTTGGTTAAACACTATGCAGGGCATTTCAAACACATGTTAATGCCTTTTATTATATATAGGTAACTGTTCTATTGCTCATTCGAAGCAAGTCTTTCACATTTTACCAGATCCATGCCTTCATTAATATGGGTGAAGCACAGGCCTATAAAACTATAGGCAGCATAATAATTATCAGTATAATTTGATGTGACTCAAGGTCTCGGGCTCTGTACGTCTCCTGCAGTCAATAGACATTAAAAAGCACAGCAGAATTTCAAGAGATCCATCTTTTTACATGAATACCAATTTCCATTTTGCTACTGTAGGCTGAAGTCATTTCAATAGGGGAGACGAAGAAAGAGAGTTTGAAGGCCAAAGAGACACAAAGAACTGGAGAGAGATTCCCAGAGAAGTGATTTATACAAGAGGAAAATGCAGGGTGAGGAGAGAAAGCACTTTTTTTTTTTTTTTTTTTTTTTGCAGAATGGAAAAGAAAGATACTGGCTGAGGCTGAACAATGCCAGTGGTGGAAATGAGACCCGGGACCTGAGTGCTTACTTAAAGAGAGTCCCCACAGTAAGACAGTCAAAAATGTAGCTGATGTGCTGGCGCATTGCTCAAGCGTATGCTCTAAAAATGGTACAGGTTAATTATTTAGTCAAGCATCTTCTAAACTGAATCAAATGTAAGGGAAGGCATCTTTCCTCTCCTTCAGATTAAATATGAATGGCCTAAATCCCTTAAGGAGGACATCTAAGCATGAAAAGTGGCAGGCATTGCCCGATGCCCCCTGCTGGCACGAAGGGGCAGTGCCAGAAGCAAATTGGTTGAAGTGGATGACCTGGCGACTGCAAGCGGTGATTACTGTGTTAATTGGGCCAGCCACTTTGTTGTTGTTTTTTTGTTCCTTCCTGAAAAAGTCAAACAGCAGTGTAGCAGTAGATTTATTTTAGGTGCGTTCAAATCACTGTATCTTTACTAATGTAGCTGAGTCCTATGTTTTAAGGAAAGGGGCCAGAATCTGCATGTGCAGGAGTTGCTCAGAAGGCAAGGATACTGAAGGCGCACCAGTTTTTCTATGAATGTCCAGAAGCATGAAGAAACTCTAGAAGCAGACCACTTGGTGGAGATAAAAGGACAGGTTTTGCATATCTATGATCTCATAAACTCTTCACTGATTCTGAAGGTTCCTTGGAAGTTTTGCTTGAACAAACAAGTCCAGATGTATTCCAGATTTAAAATTTAAAATCAAAGTAAAATTTGGCGATACATATAGCGGGGAAATGCAGAAGACAGCGACCAAAATGCTGGTGTTTTTCAAACTCTTCTAGATCTCTCCCTCAACATTCCTTAGATTCAACCCATTTATTTATTTATTTATTTATTTATTTATTTATTTATTTATTTATTTATTTATTTTCTTTTGACCATTTATCCCCTGGCATTCCATCACAACTGACCACCAGGACAATTTAGCAATCTACAATTAATTCCCAGAAGAAAAACTGAGCAAGTCAAACCAGTTGGTGGCAGCAAAGAGGAGCAGAATTCTCCAAAAGCCTAGACAAACAACTCTGACCACATCTACGCCACCATTTAAAGCACCTTCAATAGTCGGGGCTTCCTGCGAAAACTCCTGGGAACAGCCAGGACTTCTCAAGTTTTCTGAGAGCTGTTAAGAGATCACTATTCCACTCACAGATCTACAATTCCCACATGTTCCCTGGGAAGAGTGATTGACCATTAAACCACTTTCCTTCAGACCACTGGTGGGGAAGGAACAGGGTGCTTAGATATGGATATAAATTTAGAGGCTGCAGGTGGTAGGATTTGCTATTTGAACTACCGAAGAAGGGATGATAAACCCCAAAATCCAACCCATTTGGGCATGTTGCGAATTGTGCTTATGCATGGGTTATGTGTTGAGAATAAGGCTGTAATCTTATGTAATTTTGCCTGGGGATCCCACTGGCATCTATAGGATTTATGTCAAAGTAGATGTGCATAACATTTCATGGCAGTAAGCAACAGCTCTGCCCAGAAGTGCTTACAATCTAAATTTTGACTACTGCTGGGTGAGTGGGTGTGGCATACCTTTCAAGATTTCTCCAATGAAAATAGGGGCATCCTAGGGACGTGGGTGGCGCTGTGGGTCAAACCACAGAGCCTAGGACTTGCCGATCAGAAGGTCGGCGGTTCAAATCCCCGTGATGGGGTGAGCTCCCGTTGCTCTATCCCTGCTCCTGCCAACTTAGCAGTTCGAAAGCACAAAGTGCAAGTAGATATATAGGTACTGCTCCGGCGGGAAGGTAAACGGCGTTTCCGTGCGCTGCTCTGGTTCACCAGAAGTGGCTTAGTCATGCTGGCCGCATGACCCGGAAGATGTACACCGGCTCCCTTGACCAATAAAGCGAGATGAACGCCGCAACCCCAGAGTCGGCCATGACTGGACCTAATGGTCAGGGGTCCCTTTACCTTTACCTATTCCATAATAATATTGGAGGAGAAGGAGGAATGACCTGAAGTGTAAAAACACACAAACATGGAATGGGTGTAATGAAAGGCAATTCCGTGGATTTGAGCTAGATTGGCTTTATAGTTGTGGTTCAGACCAAAGGGGTTAAGCAGTGGGGAAAGATAGGAAGATAATTCCTGCCTTTTACAAAATGGAAGCAGAGGGGAACAAATCTCTCCCACTTATGTCTTGAGGCCAATCCCACAGGGTGCCTAGGTTTACTTGGAAGACTTGAGAAAGGTTATGTATTATCCTTAAGAAATGTTTTTTAAAAAAGAAAGAAAGAAACGCAGTGTGCTTTTCTGTGCTGAGGAGAAAGACAGCAGGGTGAGTGATTATCTTCAGATTGGTTTGGATCAGGCTGCCCAGTGAATTTCAAAGACAAAGAGGCACTTCATGAATGAACTCTACTCACACCACAAAAGTCACACCTCAGTGTCCTTTACCATGAAACACAGCGGTTCATTCACAGAACTGAGAAACTGGCAGGTTATGCTGAGTCTTCTTCTTCATCATCATCTTCAACTTCTTCATCTTCTTCTTCAAATGTCACAAAAAAAGAAAGGGAGAGAGACAGCATCTGCTTACATTAACAGCAGAAATAATCGACCAAGCCTAACTTAATCAGAGAGAGAGAGAGAGAGAGAGAGAGAGAGAGGAGATTGATGATTATAAGATAAAAGGTAAAGGTACCCCCAACCGTTAGGTCCAGTCGTGAACGACTCTGGGGTTGCGGCACTCATCTCGCTCTATAGGCCAAGGGAGCCGGCGTTTGTCTGCAAACAGCTTCCAGGTCATGTGGCCAGGAGAAAACAAGCTTGTTCCATCTTCCATGTGGCAGCCTCAAGAGTGAGATAAAAGTGAGAAGCCTCAAGAGTGAGATAGAAAGTTTTGGCCGGCCACACTTGGTTCCGCCCCCAACATAGGCAAATGTTGACAGGTTGTAAATGCTCAGATCCTGAAGCTGAGGCTCCAATACTTTGGCCACCTCATGAGAAGAGAAGAATTGCTGGGAAAGACCCTGATGTTGGGAAAGATTGAGGGCACAAGGAGAAGGGGACGACAGAGGACGAGATGGTTGGACAGTGTTCTCAAAGCTATGAATATGAGTTTAACCAAACTGTGAGAGGCAGTGGAAGACAGGCTTGCCTGGCGTACTCTGGTCCGTGGGATCACAAAGAGTCAGACACGACTAAATGACTAAACAACAACAACAGCGAATGCCTCTAGTTTGAATATGTCCCAGGGGCAGTGGTATTGTTTCTCCCTCTGCCTCCCAAATTTTCTCTGAACAGAAGTAAGGTAATGAAGGGGACATTTTGCTCTGAATAGCTGTATACTTATCCCATATTTATTTGCCTTGTTGCTACGGCTCAGGCACGATTGCCGGGACTTTAAAAGGCTTCGCGGATTCTCGTTAATTTTACAAACCTTGTTTTGATTTACCAAACCAATACAAATATTATTGTAGTTGTGCTAACTTTTCCTATAAGCTCCTTTTAAAAAATGTATGAGAGCAGGCCCGCACACGAGCAGGAGCAAGGCACATCATACTCTGGCTACATAAAAATGATACAGTGAATTACTTTCTACAGGAAATCGCTACGGGGAGGGGAGGGGAAGGAAATTCCAAGAGACCTGAAGGAAAATTGCTGCCACCAACTTCGCATAAAAGTTGCAATTAAACTTTAAATTACAAATATAGTTGAGGCGCCTGAACGAAAGGAACTCTCCAAGCTGTTTTTGTGGTGGTGGTGGTTGTTTTACTGGAAGGTATTGCATTTTATGTGGATAGCTTAGCTTTATTAAATCTTGTTTTACAAGGAAGTCTTTATTGAGGCTACCGTGAGTTGTCCCTCCCAGGAGTTCCAGTGCTGGAAGTAAGTAAGTAAGAAAGGAAGGAAAGAGAGAGAGAGAGAGAGAGGGAGAAAGAAAGAAAGAAAGAAAGAAAGAAAGAAAGAAAGAAAGAAGGAAAGAAAGAAAGAAGAAAGAAAGAAAGAAAGAAAGAAAGAAAGAAAGAAAGAAAGAAAGAAAGAAAGAAAGAAAGAAAGAAAGAAAGAAAGCCTTCATCAGAAGTTTCCACAACCTACTGTCATATTTTGAAAGAAATTCCTTACAGGTTCAGCATTGTGTCTCATGAAGGAACAGACTCGCTATGAGCACTTCTGTCAATGGGTCTCCAGGGCCAAGCATGTTATTACGTCTCGGGTTTCATTGTGAATCCTTCATTATCTTTCTTTTTAACAAGCTTTGTGTGCCCAGGCGGAGACCCCCAGACCCCAGGCGACACCCGGGTGGACTAATGATTTGTGAAAAAGTTTTATGGGATTAAAATTGGCCACAACTTTATTAAACTTTCAGATGTAGGAGGACCTTGGCTCAGGCATTGGGCGTTTATCCCTCCCAGTCCCTGGCCAGGGATCTGGGGCACATCAGGGTTAACCAATCTGTCTGAGAATTGGGCTGGCCCTGGAAGATGTATGTTTAAGAAGAGAGCCCAAGCCCAATTTCACAGCAACACAGGGGAATGCACTGACAACCCTTCAGCATATGGCCAGTGACTCCCCTCAACACAACCCCTTTAATGGGGAATGGGCCCTATACTTACCTGGTCTGCTCCCCTGGCTCCACCTCCCCAGTTGCAATTGGTTATTTGAACTGAGGTTTGGTGGAAACCTCAAGGTTCATGACTTGGGGAGGTGGTCCAGGAGTGCTCTGCCAGAAGTCACGTAGGATCGGGGGTGCTGTGTGCAGGCACGTAAAGGGCGCCCTCCATTTGATGTGGAGAGCGGTCATTCTGGCTGTGGGAATTGGAGCAGTGGGAACCAGTGTAGCACTATGTAGTTGTTGTTGGGCTCCAGTTCCCATCACCCCCAGACAGTGGTCCGTAGACCCAAAATACACAGTACAACAATAGTAAATATCAACAGTTATTAAGGTGTAAAATCAGCCTTGGTTCAACCCATGGTATCTGTGAGATCACCTTGCCTGAAACCCTGGAGAGCAGCTGCCAGGGAGTGTTGCCAAAGCTGAGGGAGATGGAGTGATGGTCTGATTTGGCATAAGAAAGGTTCCCTCAATTTCCATTGGTAGGATCATAGAATTGTAGAGTTCAAAGGGACTACAAGGGTCATCTAGTCCAACCACCTGCAGTACAGGAATCTCAAACAAGGCATCCATGACAAATGGCAATCCAACCTCTGCTTAAAAACTTCCAAGAAAGGAGCCCACAACCTCCCGAGGGAGAGCATTCCACTGCCAAACATCTTTTCTGTCTTCTGTTCTGGCATCCAGTCTGGCTCAATGCTATCTCTACTGTTGGGGCACTGAAGCATTTATGAAGTTCAGAGAAGGTTGGGGGCACCTGATCCCATTCTCTGCAGATTCCCCAGGTAAGAACACTACTGGGATCAGTATATTCAGGAATCTCAGCTAAAGCATCCATGACAGATAGCCAACCGACCTCCAAGGAAAGGAAGTCCACCACCTCCCAAGGAAGGCCATTCCTCTGTTGAACAGCTCTTCCTGTCAGAAAGTTCTTCCTGATGTTGACTCAGAATCTCCTGTCTTGTAACTTGAAGCCATTGGTTCGAGTCCTACCCTCCAGAGCAGGAGAAAACAAGCTTGTTCCATCTTCCATGTGGCAGCCCTTGAGATATTAGAAAATGGCTATCCTATCTCCTCTTAGTCTCCTCTTTTCCAGGCTAAACATGCTACCCAACTCCCTCAACCATTCCTCATCAGGCTTGGCTTCCACACCCTTAATCATCTTGGTTGCCCTCCTCCGCAGAAGATGGTGTATGAGCTGAGTGCATATTTAGGGGGCCACAAAGGGATCAAACCACATTTGAGGGGAGCTGGGTAGAAAGAGGGGTTGCAAGGAACCACTGTATGTGTCAGTGTCACAACTGGTGAGGATGCTGTTATACTCAGGTCCAGCTTTTGGGCTTCCCATAGGAATCGAGACTAGATTGACTTCTAGCCTGATGAAGTGGGCTTTTTTTATTTTCACAGGTGAGAAGGACTAAGGATTTAGGAACAGAATGGAGCTGCTGCTGGTGGTGGAGAGTTATCTTCCTCAGGGTCTAGAGAAAAAGTTTGGATAGATGCTCTTGGTGGGATGAGGAACTTAAGGATGGCATGTGCTATCACATGTCACAATATAGAGAGAGAAAGGGGTGGGTGGATATGCCAATTTTGGGTTCTCTCCATTCTTCTTTTTAAATATTCTTAAGTTTCCATACCAGTTTGTATATTTTAAGAGGCATCCTCACAAAAAAGCACCAACATTTTAACGAGCATTTCCCCTAATATGAACATTTTTTTCCTAACATACAGAATTTTTTTGCTTGCAATTCCCCTTAAAATATCACATTTTTGTATGTTGTCTTCACTAACATGTGATGTTTTTCTGTTCACTTCTAATATATGCATATTTGTGCGCATTTTGGGGGTGGAGAAGAGCATTTGCAAAATTCAGAAAAAAAATTGTTTTCCACTTACTACAATTCTTGCATTGGAGCAGGATCTATATTTGCCTTTTTTTGATTGACAAATGGCTGCACAGCCACGATTCTCGATCTGGAACCATTTGCTTAGAAAAAGCTGGGAGGAATTTTGCTAAAACCCATTGAGCTGGCTTCTTGCCTTCTGGCTTCACAAGAGTGTCATAATAGGAGCCAGCATCAGGCCCATTAGGCTGAGACAACTGTACACAATGTCTAAAGCCACAGCAATTGTCTTCCATTCTGAATCCATCCTTAAGATGATGCTGTCACCTAAAGAGGATGGCTGGTACTGCAGCGAAGTTGATTGCTTGCTTGGTGCAGAAGGAGCAATGAGGTGTTCCTTTGCTCGCGCCTCCCTCTTATTTCTGTCAGCATTTCCCTGCCCTATCCAGATGGCCCAGGGCAGATTGCAACATCGATAAGCCTGAAATCGCAACAGCAAGAACTAAATGTCATTGTGTTATCACACATGGAAAAAAAGACAAAACTCGACAGAATGGAAATGTCATCTTTTTAAAAATCGCCAGCTTAATACCAGACAGTGAAAGCCAGAGTGCATAATGGTTCTCTCTCTCTCTCTCTCTCTCTCTCTCTCTCTCTCTCTCTCTCTCTCTCTCTCTCTCACACACACACACACACACACACACACACACACAAGCTCTGGACAGTCAGCACAAGGACTTGGTGTTACATTGACTCGGTGCACAGATGGCGAAAAGAAAAGAACATTCTTGGCTGATCCTGAAGGTTAAAAAGGAACAGGAAGACCAGCTGTAACCTCTCTACTTTCATACTTACACTGCTATACTCATGTTTGGACTAGTGCAATATGTTCTATGTGGGACTTAGAGCCCACGTTCAAAATGCAGCAGTCCAGCTGTTGCACACATTAGCAGAGTGACTCAAAGCAGTAGGAAAAGAAACCAATGCAAATTTGATTTAAGAAGCAGGGCATGTCGTTGTTGTTGTTTAGTCGTTTAGTCGTGTCCGACTCTTTGTGACCCCATGGACCAGAGCACGCCAGGCACCTCTATCCTCCACTACCTCCCACAGTTTGGTCAAACTCATGCTGGTAACCTCGAAAACACTATCCAACCATCTCGTCCTCTGTCGCCCCCTTCTCCTTGTGCCCTCCATCTTTCCCAGCATCAGTGTCTTCTCCAGGGAGTCTTCTCTTCTCATGAGGTGGCCAAAGTACTGGAGCCTCAGCTTCACAATCTGTCCTTCCAGTGAGCACTCAGGGCTGATTTCCTTAAGAATGGATGCGTTTGATCTTCTTGCAGTCCATGGGACTCTCAAGAGTCTTCTCCAGCACCATAATTCAAAAGCATCAATTCTTCGGCGATCAGCCTTCTTTATGGTCCAGTTCTCACTTCCATACATCACTACTGGGAAAACCATGGCTTTAACTATACGGACCTTTGTTGGCAAGGTGACGTCTCTACTTCTCAAGATGCTGTCTAGGCCTGTCATTGCCCTTCTCCCAAGAAGCAGGCATCTTTTAATTTTGTGGCTGCTGTCACCATCTGCAGTGATCATGGAGCCCAAGAAAGTAAAACCTCTCACTGCCTCCATTTCTTCCCCTTCTATTTGCCAGGAGGTGATGGGACCAGTGGCCATGATCTTCGTTTTTTTGATGTTGAGCTTCAGACCATATTTTGCGCTCTCCTCTTTCACCCTCATTAAAAGGTTCTTTAATTCCTCCTCACTTTCTGCCATCAAGGTTGTGTCATCTGCATATCTGAGGTTGTTGATATTTCTTCCGGCAATCTTAATTCCAGCTTGGTATTCATCCAGCCCAGCCTTTCGCATGATGTATTCTGCATATAAATTAAATAAGCAGGGAGACAAAATACAGCCTTGTCGAAGCAGGGCATAACTCGAGGTAAAATATCCAGGGAGGTTTGCCTCGCCCAGGTCAGGCCTACTCCTTCAGAACTACTTTCCCCTCCAACTCCACCAACAGTACGTTTCCGAGCACAATTCAAAGTGTTGGTGCTGACCTTTAAAGCCCTAAATAGCCTCGGCCCAGTATACCTGAAGGAGCGTCTCCACCTCCATCGTTCTGCCCGGACACTGAGGTCCAGCGCCGAGGGCCTTCTGGCGGTTCCCTCACTGCGAGAAGTGAGGTTACAGGGAGCCAGACAGAGGGCCTTCTCAGTAGTGGCACCCGCCCTGTGGAACGTCAAGGAAATAAACAACTATCGGACTTATGGAAGACATCTGAAGGCAGCCCTGTTTATGGAAGTTTTTAATGTATGACATTTTATTGTCTTTTTAATATTTTGTTGAAAGCCACCCAGGGTGGCTGGGGAAACTCAGCCAGATGATGATGATGATGAGGAGGAGGAGGATGAGGATTACAGTGAGATCTCAGCCATCTTCCACACTGACAGTCAATCAGAGGCTAGATCTAGACACATTAAAAAATTTTTTTAGGAAAATGCATTGTAAACCTCATAATGGGAAATCATGTTGCAGAAAGACGGGACTCCACAGCGCCACCTGGTGCCACAGTGTTATAACACATTTAAAATGCTTTTTCTTTACAGAGTGCCCTGTCTGCTGTCTGCCAGACAGATAGCAAAATTAACCCCTGAAGTCATACTATTATACTTCCAATCGTCTAGATCTTACCCCTGAGGGCATCCCTCTGTCTCTCACTCTCCAATGCTGATAGAACTGCCCAGTGTACAAATTGGCATTTGGGCACAATTCAAGGTGCTTTTTCCTACATGTCAGTTAATCCTGGGATATTTGAGAAAGCATGTTCTTCCATCTGAGCCCTTAACCATGCTCAGTGTGCTCATTAGACCCTGACCCTTGATGTCTTAAAGTCTCTGTGTGCCTGATGGAGAAGGTCCCAACTCTGAGATTGAAAAGAGTGATGAAAATGGTCATTCTTATAAAAAGGTAAAGGTATAGGGACCCCTGACCATTAGGTCCAGTCGTGACCGACTCTGGGGTTGCGGTGCTTCTCTCGCTTTATTGGCTGAGTGAGCTGGCGTACAGCTTCCAGGTCATGTGTCCAGCATGACTAAGCTGCTTCTGGTGAACCAGAGCAGTGCACGGAAACACCGTTTACCTTTCCACCGGAGCGGTACCTATTTATCTACTTGCACTTTGATGTGCTTTTGAACTGCTAGGTTGGCAAGAGCTGGGACCGAGCAACAGGAGCTCACCCCATCACAGGGATTCGAACCGCCGACCTTCTGATCAGTAAGTCCTAGGCTCTGTGGTTTAACCCACAGCGCCACCCGCGTCCCTCATTCTTCCTATACTTAAAAGCTAAAACAGGGGTGGCTTTCTCCCAGCTCAATAGGGGTCACAGATCTGCCCACACACACACAATGATTTTGGTGGTGGCACATCTTTCTACTCCTTATTTGTAAAGGAGCAGAATCAGCAAGTTTTCCTGATCTGTGATTGGGATGAACTGGGTTGGGGATGTGTGTGTGTGTGTGTCTATTTGAATAGATAAACACATAAAAGTCACACTTGCAGCTTGGCTTTCAAAGCGTAGCTTGGGGACTCGGCCACATAATTCCCCCGAATTTCAATCACAGCCATGTGCCTACAGCCCCCTTTTATAGCTCTTTGAAAATGTGCCACCGAAGGCATGCCTGTCGTAAAACCTACAAAGCTAATGGCAGCATTCGAATTTGCTTCGTGTGTCTGATGGAGGAGGTGATTAAATAAGAACCCCCCCCCCACAGGTCAGAAATATCGTTTTAATGACTTAAGTTGTGGATTTAAGACTGTGTGGAGATAAATTTTCTAACCAAAGCATGTTTTAAGAAGATCGTGGAATGTATAAGAGCTTTGGAATGACACAGTTAAAAAGACCATCGCCATGTTGGCAAGCTCTGTCAGAGGACTTGAGTCTGGGAGGAGGAATAGAGCTGCTCTTATATTGTGTGTGAGACTCCTCAGAGGGACTTAAGAACGACAGTTTGCGAGATAAATGATGGAAAGAGCGATGTTATTTATGAAAGCGATGCTCTATGGAAACCATCTTGATATGAGGATTGGACGAACGGAAAAATTCACACAGGATTACAATTGGTGTTTATCTGCTTAAGGAGATTACCAGAAGAGATCATAAGGAAAAAAGAAAAAAATGTACGAACAAGATGAGATGTGGAAACAGCAAGATAAGACTGGATAGAATTATGAACTTTATTTGGACTGATTTGGATATTAACACAGTAGCAAGAAGATGATCGGAATCCCCCTTCGGAACTTGAAATATGGGTCCCCTCAACAAAAATTTAAAATTTGGCTTTGTAATTCGGAATTTATGTGATGTGATTTGATTTGATTGGTCGGTTAATAAAAATTATTTTTTTTAAAAAAAGAATAGTCTCTACCTTCAGGCCATAGAATCTTTTCTACAGATCAGCTACATCTGTTGTGAGACATTAAGGTTGGGGAGAGAGGGGGGGAGGGAGTGGTAAACTTGCATTCTTTTACTTAGTGGATGTGTGAGGCTTTTGTGCTAGTTGTCACTTGGGTTGGTTCTCTTTCTATTCATTAGCAGTGAGAAAGGTTGTGGGGCCCAGGGTCTGGTTGGCTGCCTTCAAAGGACGCGGGTGGCGCTGTGGTCTAAACCACTGAGCCTCTTGGGCTTGCCGATCGGAAAGTTGGTGGTTCGAATCCACGCGATGAGGTTAGCTCCCCTTGCTTTGTCCCAGCTTCTGCCAACCTAGCAGTTCGGAAGCACACCAGTGCACTACTGCAGCAGGAAGGTAAATGGCATACCAGTGCGCTCTGGTTTCCATCACGGTGTTCCGTTGCACCAGAAGCGGTTTAGTCCTGTTGGCCACATGACCCGGAAAGCTGTCTGTGGACAAATGCCAGCTCCTTCGGCCTGAAAGCAAGATGAGTGCCACAACCCCATAGTCACCTTTGACTGGACTTAACAGTCCAGGGATCCTTTACCTTACCTTGGCTGTCTTCAGTTGACTGCAGTGGGTGGGGGTGTTTTTGGATCAAGTCAGCCATATTGATCCATATGCTGGCGGTGGATTCCTGTTGTTGTATTGTTGGGCTGTGTGTGTAATAAAGGAGAGTCACACCAGAGCAAAGGTGTTCTCTTTAATTTGTCCTCATGTCAGTTTCAGTCTGTTGGTTAGCTTTACTAGTAAGGCTGTTTCCCATACGATTTGGTACCAGTGATCCATGTTCTACTCTGCTCCCTGGCCGTCTATATGAGTCAAAGGGACGAATGGGGCCAGGCCAGGGTGGTGAGGGAGGAGGGAGGCTGAATGCAGGGAACCCCCCTCCACAAGGGGGGAGGACTTGGCATCATGAATGTGTGTGTGCCCCCCAATCCCCACCCCAACCTGTCCTTTATTTTGTCCAACCTGTCCCATATTTTGCCCAACCAAAGGTGGCAACCCTAGATGTAGCTGAGGGCAATTCACTCCCCACCCCTCTAAATCCTCAGCTTTATTGCCCAGCAACAGGGAGACTGATTTCAGGATCGTTACAATGCCAATTGGCCAAGAAAGATACAGTTGCAACCTGCAAATGCAGATCCTATATTAAGTAGCTAGTTGATCTCCATGGTTCCCCCTAACTCCAGAATTCCAAGATCTTTGTGTTCAACAAGTTGTATGCATTTTTACTTTGCTTTCCAATTGATTCTGGAGCATTATGGATTGGGAAGAGTGAACATTAAAAAACACACAACTAAACTAACTTAATTAGCATTACGATAACAGGATGTTTGGAAATGTCAAGAGCTCTGTGCAGTTATTCTCAGACCATTTAATAGGTAACCAGAGAGAGACCCAAAGTTGCCCTTTGCAAAAAGAGGCAATGCTTTTGAGGTGCTTTAGTGTAATTGTGCAGCATGAATCAGACACCAAGTCTAAAAGTAGCAGCATAAAAGCTTTCTTATCTTTGGTTGCCATGCCACTGACGTCCTGATGGCAGGTGACGTCGCTGACTTCGTTTTTTATAAAAGCCAGCGGGTACTTTTCATCCCCGCTCCCTTCGGTGTGAGTTGAATCAGCAAAGAGCAGTGCTCTCTCTCTCTCTCTCTCTCTCTCTCTCTCTCTCTCTCTCTCTGAAAAAAGGCACAAGATTATCCAATGATGTTTCCTGTAGCACCACAGCTTTCCATAAAAGGCGCTATTGAGACGATGTTCACTTGGACGGTCTCCAAAAGCAGCCGGCCGGCTGCTGAAGAAAAGTCCTTGCCGAGAAACAGAGACATCTTCAGTGTCATCGTCACTCCTGATCGCATCCCCAAATTCTGCATACCTTCCTTAGACGTGGACCACTTTGCAACTCAGCCTGAGACAGTGGGAGATCCTCAGGAAGAGTCTCTGGGGAACAGACCCTCTGGGGAACCTGCCAAAAGACCCAGACCTATCCGAAGCAAGTCTGAGATGTGTGTTCGAAACGGAGGCATTCTACAGCAACAGGTTTGTTGCAGACGAGAAACCCTGTGTCTGAGAGATGTGGCTGTTCCTTCTGAGCATTTAGAAAGGGGAGGGTACCATTCAGATCCTGTGACACAGGCTGCTTTTTCCCTGCCCCACCTCCCTAAAATCACCACCCCGTATGGGTTCTTGACATTGGGGGAAAGCCCCAACATCCGAAGGAAAGAATCTCTGTTCTTTGAGTATGGACCTGCGGAGCTCAGGATTCTCTTGTCCCAAAAGAAGGAGACAGCCTGCCTGTCACAACATCCAGCCCTTCCTCTGACTGTTCACAGCCAACCAAAGTGCAGGGGAAAGTCCTCCAGCGGGAGCCCCAGGCCTGTTTTGTGGGACAAACATTGCAATAAAGAGGCTCCCTCTCCTCTCTGCTATACTCCGAGTTCTGAAAGATGCACAAACAAATGTAAGAAGAAAAGATTTCAGCTGCTGATGAAGAGACACCTGCCCAGCATTAAGAGATTGCGATCAAACTGTGCACCGGACAAAAGGACAGTGATTGAGTCAGAGATTTCGCCAAGGGGCCTGGTCTCCTGATTCCAGCACTGGAGTTCCATTTGGGTGCGAAAATAACTGCTCTCCGAAAGCTTGGAGGCAGGCCAAGAGTTCACTCTGTGAGATCCTGCCTGGGTAAATGTTTAGATTTGACCCCCAAACCATTGTGGATCAGTTGCCCGCATCAACTCCACTTAAGTCAGAATGTAGAAGATGTCTCTGCAGGCTCATTTGCAGGCAATGGTATTTCCTCTCAATTGACATGAGCGGGGAGACTCCTTGCAATGAGTTTTGTCTGCACAGAGTGACACTTGCGGAGCTCTATATCAGGGCATGAACATTCTGATTCTCGACACTGGTAAGACGGGTATAAGCCTGGTATATCTTAGGAGCTGCTTCCTTTCTCGTGCCTTGTAGTGATCTCTTAGATCTATGAGAAACCTCCACACCCCAGATTAAGTGACATTCCCAGCGGTTCTTCTACAGCTATGGAATTCCGCTCTTTAAATGAGACTTTTTTGCTGCCTTAGGTTTGTCTTATATTTGGGTGATGGCTTTCTCAACTCTGTTTCTCCTGAATATATTTGGATGTTTTGCACGTGGGGGAAATCCAGTAGGGACTTTTCTCTGTTGTAGCTCTCACAAAATGAAGGTGAGCAGCACAGAAGCATGAGAGCATTTTGCAATAAAGACCATGTACTGGCAACGATAACTATGTACTATCTTCATTGTTAGAGGTAATATGCCTCCAGATACCAGTTGCTGAGAATCTCAACCAGCTGGTTGGCCACCCTCAAAACAGAGTGGTGGGTTCAAGGGGCTTTGGCCTGATCCTGCAGGGCTCCTCCTGTCTTTCATATGTTGTTGGCATGTTTCAGACTGTAACATGATGAATGCTTGAGCTGGTCTCACACTTATAATTATTTTGTTGGGAAATACAGACTAGAAGGAATTGCCGCAGTCTGTAAAATAATGCCATTGTTTGCGAACCACCTAATACTATTTAAAGAGAAGACTTAAAAAAAAAATTCTTCATGCATAGAAATTTGGAGTCAAAGTGAAATAAAATATGTCAAAGCTATATTAATACTTGTCCAGTCCTCCTAATTGGTCTTTCCTGGTGCACTGAAAGCAAAGGAAATTGTGGTCTGGGTAAATTATGCTGTTGATTCCTTGACATTTCATTTGCCTCTGTATAGAGAGATAGCAAATATGGGGGAAATGGTTAGTTTTCACTGATCTGGAATGCACCGTGCACTCAGATCATAAGAATATGTACAGCCAGTATAAATATTCATAAATTGAACATGATTAATTTTGAGAGCACAGTCAAGTAATTAATTTATATTAGGTTAAATAAGATTAAGCTTAAAATTACACCAATCGGCAGGTAGAAATTTAGGGGAGAAATTTGATTTTCTTTGCTTTGGAATGAGAAACTACCCAGTTCATACTTTTTGAACTGATAAACATAGCTATCCTTCAAAATATGTATAGTGATACCTCAGGTTAAGAACTTAATTCATTCCGGAGGTCCGTTCTTAACCTGAAACTGTTCTTAATCTGAGGTACCACTTTAGCTAATGGGGCCTCCTGCTGCTACTGCACTGCCGGAGCATGATTTCTGTTCTCATCCTGAAGCAAAGTTCTTAACCCGAGGTACTATTTCTGGGTTAGTGGAGTCTGTAACCTGAAGCGTATGTAACCTGAAGCATCTGTAACCCAAGGTACCACTGTACATCTCTGAATTTTGGGATGTGGTTCTGTAACCAACCAACGTATACAGAAATGCATAAATTAGTAAAAGAAATAGCTGACATAATGTTATTACGTTAGGGAGAGTTGCTTGCAGAAATGTGCATGTTAACAGAAACTGCGTACAAAAATATTTATATCAGGAGAAATTTACACTAAAATACTGGTGAATTTTCATTAGTGTTTTTTTCAGTTAAAAAACATGGAAGTTGCTGCGAAAATGTGGATAACTGAATTTAGGATTAGAAAAAAAATGAGAAACAAAGAGAAACATAAATGGGAGATGTTCATCTGTCCCAAGAAGCTAGTCCCTTGGAAGCAGCCAGTTTCCAGTGGTTCTAAAGCAGGGTTGGGCAGCTGGGCAGCTGAGGAGGCTAAAGAACTGTTTTCTGGAAAGATACACATTTACACACCACACCTGACCACCTGGCAATGATAAGATAAGCTGAAAACCTCTTGCTCACTGAATTTCTATTGAAATTCTCAAGTTTCTGGAGAATGAGGCAGAAAAATGGAAGCCTATTTTGCAGAGGAAGTGGAGGGGGGAATCAGGAATTTGAGGAAACAGCACAACACTATACAGTGGCACCTCGGGTTACATACGCTTCAGGTTACAGACTCCACTAACCCAGAAATAGTACCTCGGGTTAAGAACTTTGCTTCAGGATGAGAACAGAAATCGTGCTCCGGCGGCACGGCAGCAGCGGGAGGACCCATTAGCTAAGTGGTGCTTCAGGTTAAGAACAGCTTCAGGTTAAGAACGGACCTCTGGAACGAATTAAGTACTTAACCCGAGGTACCACTGTATTTATCAGGTCTTCCGCATGGTGGTTAAAGGTAGGGGCTTCTGCCATGACCCATTATGCCCCACTATGCAGCCACTACTCTGTAATCACAAAGACAGGGCTGTAGCCCAATAAAGCCAACCCCAAGCTGGTGCCCTCTAGATATTTTGGACTACAACTCCCATGTGCCACACAGGCTGCAGCTGTTGGGAGTTGTAGTCCAAAACATCTGGAGGGCACTGGCTTGGGGAAGGCTGATCCAACCCATGCCACTGGGCATATCTGTTTGGAAATGGAGGTGTTTATGCTTCTCTCCCTGGAATACAAGACATGGCTCCATGGACTGAGCCAAACCTTCTTTCCAAAACATTTTCAGCTCAGAAGAAGGGGTTGGGGCAGCGCTGGCTCAGGGTGTTTTGGCACCTGAGGTGAACCACAGAATGGTCTTACCAAGGAGGAAGGGGTGAGTGAAGATCTACATCTGGAACAAGGGGGAATAAAGATCTACATCTGGAACAAAGTGGGGGTGAAGATCTACATTGGGAACGGGTGGGTGGGTGTCAAATCAACCTGCTCAGTGGTTGAAGTGGGTATCAAAGGACATTGCCAGGGGGAAAGGGGCCCATTCTGAATCCTGCTGGGTGCTAGAAGACCCCAGAGGGCAACCTCTGCCATTTCCTCCGGAAACGAATTAAGTACTTAACCCAAGGTACCACTGTATTATTATTCTAGAATTTAAATTGTTGCCACCTTCCCTTGAACTTGCTGGTGAATGGCATGTTAATGATAATGATGATTATGATGATAAACAGGTTTTATGGGACAGGGTAGGGGGACAGAATACATGAAATTTGCAACTGTCTAACTCTCCTGCAAACTCCCTCTAATTTCCAATGCTACCACTGCTGCCCCAACCATCTGAACGATGGGCTGTTTCACTGGCTATGTACACTTTTAAGTCACAGAAGCCTGTCTCCACCTGACAATTTGAGACCCATTAGAGATCAACTCTGCGCACATTTCCACCCATCCACTCAGACGCCATGGGTAGCGTAATGACCTCCATTTGTTTTTAATAAGTTATACAATGTTGTGAAGCCTATGAAATATTTAGCGCCAATAAACAGGATGATCATTGCTTTGGAGTGTAATGAGAAAAGTAAATTAAAGGGCTGGCATTTAAATCAAACATAAATAGTTTATGCAGTTTCTATTTACCACATCGAGGAAGCAATACATTAAAAAAAAAAGTCTATGGGTAACATAATTGAAAGACTCGCAAAGCAACAAGAAGTACTAGTTCTGTTTTTTTCTCTCTCTCTCCATAAAATCCCTTCTGCTGTAAGCATTGGCCTTGAAAGGAACAAGGACTGCATTTGCAGGATCCTGGGATAGAATTGTATTTGCTGTCTTCAAGTACAGAAGGATTAATGAGTACAGTGTGTTTTTCAAGGCACACGTTCCAAAGTACTCTGTGGGGACCTTGAACATTGACACATGTTGATAATTTCAGTGAACACTTTGTACCCCCTCTGTCATAGTTTCATGGGTTTTTTCATCCCAACATCATCTTCCTAGAATCATAGAATTATAGAGATTGAAGGAATGCAGGAATCACAGCTAAAAACTCATTGACAGATGGCCATCCAACCTCTGCTTGAAAACCTCCTGTGAAGGATAGTCCCCAACTTCCTAAGGGAGTCTGTTCCATTGCATGGCAAGTCCCCCCCCCCCCCGGTGGAAATAATGACACATGAAACAATTATTAAGGTTGATGGGCTAAAAAAGGCCACAACTTTATTGGTTGCAGGTGATGAGCGGTATTGGCTTAGGCATTGGTCCTAACCGACTATATCCGACTTCAGCCCATCTGCTTGAAGTCCGGGAAGGGTTAACCACCAGTAGGGGGAGTCCTGCTGATGCACATCAACTAGGAGCTCCCCCAGGGTCACCGATAGGGGGCGTGCCTTGGGCCCTCACCTCCTTAGGCTTCGGACAGGGCCACGCCCCCCGGAATCCTTTACCGGACTACCCTTCAATATGTGGGGCAGGTGATGGTGGTACCTCCCCTCTTCCATCTACAGAACTATACCAATGCAGATGCACAGCAAAGAGGGAGATCCCTGGCCGCGTCCTGCCTTTATAGGGCAGGCCACGCCCCCTGAACTGGTCAATTGGCCGGCCAGGGGGTGATGCGGCTGGGAATCCCCCCAATCACATGGGGGCTGGCCTCCACCCGCTGTGTGCATGGAGGGGCCATGAAGCCTGCAACCCTACCTTCTCCATAGGGTGGAAGTGGCTTTGTCAAACAGCTCTTATTGCCAGAAAGTTCTCCCTGATATTGAGTTGGAATTTCATTGGGTGAGTCAATGAAAGTCTTGTTTTGATCCAGAGGTGGGAACATAAGAACCTTTTGGATCAGGCCACTGGTCCAACATCTTGTTGACACAAATGCATATGGGAGATCTTCAAGTAGAAACTCGGCACGTGGTCATTCTTCCCACACTCTCCAGTTTCCAGCAACTGGTATCTGGAAACATTAATGCCCCCCAAAATGGAGGCAGAATGTAACCTCCAACATGGCTAGGAGCAAACTAGGAGAGTGGCCATAGTTCTACAATAAAGTAAATGCTTTGCATTCAATCCAACTTTCAACCCCAGAAGCAGTGCTGCTGCTTCTTTCCCTCCCTGTCTTAGCTGCTGGTATCACAATACTATTAACAGATCGAAATCTAAACACATCCTTTTTTGACCCAGCAGGTAGAAGAGACCCCATCCTCTATCAACACCTGTTTTTATTTTTTGGTCACCCAGAAGTATATATCCTTATTCTTCCCGGCTTCGGCATAATTTCCCATATTGTTACATATTACGCAGGGGATAAGGAACCTTTTGGCTATATGGGAATAGTGTGAGCTATAATGTCAATTGGCTTCCTAGGCTTTATTGTATGAGCCCACCATATATTCACCGTAGGAATGGATGTTGATACCCGAGCTTATTTTAGCTCAGCCACAATAATTCTTGCCATCCCTATTGGAGTAAAAGTTTTTAGCTGACTTGCAACCCTCCATGGTGGAACAATTAAATGGGATGCCGCTATACTTTGGGCCTTAGGGTTTATTTTTTTATTTACAGTAGGGGTCTCACAGGTATCATTTTAGCTAACTCCTCTTCATGATACTTACTACGTAGTTGCTCACTTCCACTATGTCTTATCAATAGGCGCTGTATTTGCAATTATAGGCAGATTTGTTCACTGATTTCCACTCTTCACAGGCTACACTTTACACTCTTCATGAACAAAAATTCAGTTTGGTGTAATATTTACTGGGGTCTCAGCAGCAGGCCAGACAAAAGCACTAGTCATTGGAGAGCTATTACCCACCAGAGTAGGATAATGTTGTCCAAATCAATGGACCAATGTCTCAGCATACAGAAGCCTTTATTCTGCACCTTGGATTACATACTGTAGTTAGCCCAATGACGTTTTGGAGAAGATAACTGAGTATTAGCACAGCGATGATATAACCTGGCCAGGATCAGCTTTATTAGCATAGACAAATCCCAGTGATGAAGACTGTTGCTTTAATTAAGGCTAACTGGCAGGCTTATAAATGTCATAAGAAATAGCAGCTACCCACCAGAGGGTTGTCGATTCCATATGGTATTCTATCAAAGCAACGCTGTAGATGAGCTCTAATGAGGAACATGGCAGGAGGTGAAAGCCCTTGGGGGATATTTGAGATCTTTAAAAAAAAACAGCCAATGTGTAGATAGTTGAATCATCTGGGAAATTCTTCAGAGCTCAGTATTGAGTGTTTCTCTGGTGCCTTTGGGGTGTTTTGCAAGCTGACAAGCAAAGAAATGGAATGAGGAGGAGGAGGGGGGGGGACTTGGAGGATATGAACACCCCACACATACAAACAGGGCAGTGAGGGTGGGGGAACACCCTGAGTCTGCGCAGTGCAGTAGGGTGGAAGCTTGGCTTGGCTTGGGAAATGTGAGTTTGAGTCCCACGTCTGCCATAGATACCTTCTGGTATCTATCTGGTATCCATCTGGTACCCAGGCTGAGACCCTACCTGCCTGCAGACTGTCTCGCCAGAGTGGTGCATGCTCTAGTTATCTCTCACTTGGACTACTGCAATGCACTCTATGTGGGGCTACCTTTGAAGGTGACCTGGAAACTACAACTAATCCAGCATGCGGCAGCTAGACTGGTGACTAGGAGCGGCCGCCAAGACCACATAACACTGGTCTTGAAAGACCTACACTGGCTCCCAGTACGTTTCTGAGCACAATTCGAAGTGTTGGTGCCTTAAAGCCCTAAACGGCCTCAGTCCAGTATACCTGAAGGAGCGTCTCCATCCCCATCGTTCTGCCCGGATGCTGACGTCCAGTGCTGAGGGCCTTCTGGTGGTTCCCTCGCTGCGAGAAGCCAAGTTACAGGGAACCAGGCAGAGGGCCTTCTCGGTAGTGGCACCCACCCTGTGGAATGCCCTCCCATCAGATGTCAAAGAGGAAAACAACTACCAGACTTTTAGAAGACATCTGAAGGAAGCCCTGTTTAGGGAAGCTTTTAATGTTTAATAGAATATTGTATTTTAATATTCTGTTGGAAGCCTCCCAGAGTGGCTGGGGAAACCCAGCCAGATGGGCGGGTTATAACTGTACTTTAGAGGATTGGGCCAAGAGCTGGAGAAAACACAGGGACAAACTGTAAGGAACAGACAGTCTAAAGCCCCCCCCCCCTTTTTTTTTTTATGTGGAGAAGACAGAAGAAGACAGTGCAAGTAGGGCCATAGTTCTCTGCTCTAGGGAGAAATCTCTAGCCTTCCAATCTGTGGTGGGGAATGAAGCGAGCAACTTTCCAAAGCGGTTGAGCCAAAGTTTGCTCCTCAATACACAGCCATCAGTCACGAGCCTGGATATCCAGCATAACTGCCACATCTGCCATGAATATCTGTGATGGCCCCACTCCCTGGTGGAAATCGTGTATTGTTGTAGATAAATGTTGCAAAACAGAAATTGGTTTATGAGTATCATCACTGGACGCGCACGCACACGCACGCACACGAGTGATTGCACAGGCTGTTCAGCAATTAAGCCAACTGTGCAAAAGAAAAAGGGGGAAACATCAGATTGGCACCATACTACTTGTGTCTGTGCTTTGGAATGGGCAATGATGTGCAGCTAAGCAGACGTCTCCAAGTTTCATTAGGCTAGAAATGTAATAAGGAAAAGGCTTCTTTGAAACACACGTTTATGCAATGTCCAATGCTTCCAAATTTTTGGAGGAAAGTACTAGGATGCATAAACACTACTTTGGGGGGGGCTTTAAAATTGTAAGATGATAATATTATTCTTAACTACCGTATATACCGAAAGCATGTCAAAGTGCAAGTAGATAAATAGGTACCACTCCGGCGGGAAGGTAAACAGCATTTCCGTGTGCTGCTCTGGTTCGCCAGAAATGGCTTAGTCATGCTGGCAGCATGACCTGGAAGCTGTACGCCGGCTCCCTCGGCCAGTAGAGTGAGATGAGCGCCGCAACTCCAGAGTCGTCCGCAACTGGACCTAATGGTCAGGGGTCCCTTTACCTTTTATATACCATCTATATGGGGTTTGACAATGGGTCAGCGTAGATGGACTCTCTGCCAAAAGACTGGTATTGATTCATTGGAAAGATACTACCATAAGCTACAGCCTCTCAGAAAAGGAAGAGGTGGGAGCTGATCCACTAAGTCTGAGGAGTCAGCGAATGGGAGGGTTGATAGATAGAAAACAAAAGACATAAGGTTCGTAAGTTCAATATCTTCTGTAGATGCTGGAAGGAGTCTTCAGAAGGGTCATCTTGAGTAATGGAGCTGGAGGCTTTGTTAGAGCTGTCCGGAGCTATCTGTTTGTTTTTGCAATAAATCCACCTTTTTAATTAGCTATGCTTACTGTGTTATCAAGCTGGGAACCTGGACTGGGACCTTAGGGTGAAGACTGGGCAATCAATAATAATTGCAACATGAGTTGACACGTGAGTTTTGGGGGGTGGGGCAGGGCTTCATGCAATCTCGTTGCTCCTCACCTCTCACATGTTTGGTCCAACACCTGAACAGGTCTTTGGTGAGGATTCTGAACCAGCAGTGCAGTGTGGGTTGTTAGCGCCTGGGGCAACCCGACCGGCCAGCAAGACCCTTGGCAGGCAAATCCCCTGCAATGGCTGCAGAGAGGAGCACTGGGCCAGGCCACGATGGGGTCACCCTTTGCCTATCCCCTCAATTCGTGCCCACTCACTGTGGGCCTGAGTTGCTCTGCCACCTTCACCAGGGCAGGGATCCCCTTGGAAGCTGGCACCTGCACAAGGGTGCTTGGTTGTGCACCATCAGAATTTTGCACCTGGAGCAATGCCCCCCCCCGTGCCCCCACACACTATGTCACTGTTCTGAATCGGGGGGTGCACACCTACCCTCTGAAAACTTTCCTCCCAGTTTGTGGCAGGGAAACTCTGGGGACCTGTGGCAATCACACAGGGTCCCAGGATGTTAAACAGTCTATTGATCCCTGTGCCACCACTGTGCTCACTTCCCCGCTGCCACCAACCCGTTGTCGGAATCTCCACTCAGCCAAGCTGATAAAGCTCCATTTTCCGGCTGAGTCTTTGATGAAGGTCCAAGGCACATTCTTCCATTAAGCAGAGTTTCCAGCACAGGAAAGAGACAAGAGGTTTGGCTACATGCTATGCTTTATTTCTTACTACGCAGACAGAAAAGAAATATGCACCCTCTCTCTATGAAAGCAGAGAGCAACAGAACAAAGGAAACAGGGAACCAGTAACGTCACATCCGTCTCTAGTCTCCCGTGAGACTTCCAATAGCCTGGACTGTCTCTGGAATGTAAACAGAGTCCTGTGACTCCCAACAGCTGCTCAGTGGCAAAAAAGAAACTAACACCCGTTACTCTTGGGTAAAACACTGAGTCCAGACAGTTGTTAAAAGAGAACCAAATAAATAAGTTTATTTTACAAACATTGACAAGCTTATGGTTTCTCAGATAATATTCCTGTCAGTATCTTAACTTTAGTTTCGTTACCGGCCTATACCTTCCTAGTACCTTCTGACTGATTATCTCAACTGTTTGACTGACTCTTAACAAATTCTCTCCCTCTCTCACACCAGACTAGCCCAACCCACAGACTTATCTTCTCCATCTCTTCTAACACCAGGCTATCTTCTCAACCACCCTAACTCTAATTCTAACTCACTTCCAAAAAAACACCCCACCTCTGTGTTTAAACCTTATACACAATTAACTCCGCCCCTTGGGTTCCCATTGGTTAGTCATTTTACAATTAGTTAACCCTTTCCTTATGAAGCCAGTATGATGTCACACACCTAGGAGGGCAAACGCCACAGGACCATTTAGCCTAATTTCTCCAAGGGGAGGATGAATGTTCTGCCAGCTTCTCAGGTACAGGAGACATGGAAAATGTTTGGGCAGCTTCTGAAAAAGAGACACACTTGTCCAAGGAAGAAATCCCTTCAAGCCCATTGACTAATGACGTTCCAGCTGGTTTTGACCTCTGCCTTCATCTGGTGCCCCAGCAGGAGGCTCACATATTAACAGGAGAAGATCACTTTGCCCAGCGATTACGAATCCTTTTGGAAAACCTTTCTAAGTGAAAATTGCTACTGGTTAATATAGAAATGTAAGTGTGTTATTGTCCTCAAAATTGGCTCTAAATTTTTGGTGGGATGAGCAGAAGAGGCTCCTTTCTTTCCTGTCCTATTCTTTCCTGGTGTATTTAACCATAATGGATTCTCCATTTAGACAGGACTGTGTCCAGATGGCTTCACGCAGATTCGCTGGATCCATTTCAAAAGCTGCTTTCGTGCAGATGCTCGTTTCCCGTTTATTGCAGATACTATCATAAACATAGCTAATAATGGTGCTTTGAGCCCTCATATTGTTCAGCCTCTAATATAGCCGTCTCTCCAAATAATATATGCATAACACCAGCATGTAATAATGGCAAGAGATACCTTGCCAATGCAGCTCCACCAATGGGAGGGCAAGAATAATCCTGCAAATTCTATATGGAGCTCAGAGTTGTGGCAAAGGAGGAATGCAGGTTTTACCTCCCATCCCAAAAAATAAAAATAAATAAACAATCACCTCCTGTCTGGGAATGGCAGCATGCTGATTGAATATGCACCGGGGGAAGGGGGCTGGAGTCTGGCTCAGGAGAGTGGGGTCAGTGATTTCTAGGGAACTGTTCCAGTCAAGAGGCAAGAGGCAGAGGCAGGGGAAGCTTCAGAGTAGGCGGATGGAGCACAGGGTAGGTCGGGAAAAGAGGAGGAAGAGGCAGTTCAGACAAGGGAAGGGCCAGGTGCTTCCCCACCCTCTTCTGCACCACTGTCTCCCAGAACCAGGAGGGGAATGAAGAGGGAGGAGTAGAGGAAGCTTTGATGCAGGCATAGTCTCCGGCTTTGGGTGCATAGCCTGTCAGGGGAAGGTACATAAACTGGTGAGGGGGAGTGGTTCTCTGTTGCTGTAACTGCTCCATAGAGCACAGACCTGGGAATAGCTGCCTAAATGGTAGATTGCGTTGTGAGTTCCCGCCTCCCCCCTCAGAAATAAAGACACGAGACACAAGAATTCGAGTTAATGGGTCAAATTAGGCCACAACTTTATTGATTACAGGATTTGAGTGGTATTGGCTTAGGCATTGGTCCTATCGACTAACCGGCTTCAGCCTGCTTGCTTGAAGACCAGTAAGGGTTAACCACCAGTAGGGGGAGTCCCGCTGACACACATCAACTAGGAGCTCCCCCGGGGTCACCGCTCAGGGGTGTGCGATGGGCCCACACCTCCATAGGCTTAGGACAAGGCCATGCCCCTCAGAATCTTTTACCAGACTACCCTTTGTTTTGGGGGAAGGTGATGGCGCTTCCTTCCCCCCCTTCATCTGCATAACAATACCCCTACCAATGCCTAACCGCCAATCAAGCCCAAGCTCGCCACCAATACCCTCAAACCTGTACCCAATCCCTAATTCCAGAATTAATATCGTTCAGCTACACATCATTTCCAGCATCCGAGAGATGCATGCCATCATGCCTGTAGAGGGCTGCCTTGGCATACCACCATATTGGGGTGGTCGAGGACCCTCTCCCCCAGAGCCACCACTCTACGCGCCACAGTACATTCAAGGATCTTTCTGGCTCTGTTCACTGCGACAGGGCTGCAACAATCCCTCCAAACCCACCTTTCTAACATTGATGACCATAGAATGGTAATTCCGGGAGAAAAGGTAAGTAGCTCGTCTAAGTCACTAAAAATGTTCCATTGTACATCTATGGCTTTCCGATAAGCCAAGTCGTTTTCTCCTAGCTGGATGACTAAGGCATCCGGTGGGCCTTCGGATGTGCTGAGGCACGGGAAAGAGGGAGATCCCCGGCCGCACCAGCCCTAAATAGAGCAGGCCATGCCTCCTGGGCCTGCCGATTGGCTGACCCGGGAGATGACGCGTCTGAGGATTCCCCTGCTATCGCAGGGGCTGAAAGCCAGCCCCCGCGTGTGTGGGGAGGGGCATGAAGCCCGCAACCCCACCTCCTCCCTAGCTCGGAAGTGGCTTTGGTGTGCAGAGCTGTAGAAGGGACTGTTATTTTTGATGATGAAGAGTTAACTATATATATTCCTTTGGCTGGGTTAACACCATAGACACCTCCATATTAGGGACCTGTGACTACCCAACTCATCCATTATTGGTGCAAAAGGCACTTATAGCACACTGTCGTAAGCGCACACGAGAAGGTTATGCTGCTTCAAAAAATTTCTTGGTTTTAAGATGCTGCAGGACTCCCCTGGAAAAGACGACAGTGGGACATAGTAAGAGCTGTCTGACAGTGGAATTGACTACCTCAGACAACTTTTCAGTGCATGGCCAGTGACAACCATTATATAACCCCTTTTAAGAGGGGACCCTGGAAATGCTGCTGCAGGGGGGTAAGCCACCACTTTACCCCCCCCCCCCCATTATAGGGAAGAAAAGACAAGAGGATTCCACCGAAGGCCATAAACCGCCAAAGTTGTGACAAATTGCTATGGGGAAGACAAATCCTGCAAATGCAGGTAAATTTCTTCCCGGTCCTTCAACAGCAACCAATCAAAGACCGTAGCACCACCCGCTAAACAGGAAGAAACAGTAAACCTGCAAACAAGAAAACATTAAACAAAGAGAGGGTAGTGAGGGTGAATCTCCAGAGCCGACTGCCTGGCTACTGTCGGCTCCACCCCCTGTATATAATTGGGACTGGCCCCACCTCCCAGCAATGAAACTTGACTACTGAGGCTTGGCCTGAATGTCCAAATAATAACACTGAAAAGTTGTCAGTGAACTACCCTGCATGCGGGGATATGGGCTGGGCTGCCTGCGTACACATACGTCTCACAGTGCACCCCCATATCCCATTTACCCTGATGTGCCCCACTTCCCCTGGCTGGGGGGCAGGGAAGGATACACGCCCAAGGCCAAAAGCCAAGGTCTTCCTAAATTTGGAAGTTTAATAAAGTCATGGCCTAATTTTAATTCCATAACACATTGTCAGAATCTTTATTCCTTTCTTATGACCCCTTGGGGCTGTTGCTGTTGCGGTTGGTCACGCAATGAGCTAGCAGTGTCATCCCATTTGTGTCAGCTTCCTATATTCCTATGAACAAAGTTGTTTCCTCCATATCTCTTTTCTTAACTTCTTCAGATGGTCTCTGCCGCGCACTAGGAGTCTCATAAGGGCTGCCACTATGGCAGTAAGTAAATAAAATGGTGTAACTGTTGGAAACTTCCATTCCACCTTTAGTTGCAGACATGGAACTGTTGCATGTCACATGTCTGTTTACATACCAGCACAGCTTGTGGGGAACTTCCATTGTGTGTATAGCTTTTGCTTTTCTCTGGCTTTTGCTTTTCTCTGTCTCTCTGAGAAGACAAAGAGAGAGACAACATGTTTCTTTGTCCTGATTTATGATTAATAAAACCATAGTTGTAGTATGCTTCCAGTGTGGTGTAGTGGTTAAGAGTGGCAGTATCGTAATCTGGGGAACCGAGTTCGCGTCTCCGCTCCTCCACATGCAGCTGCTGGGTGACCTTGGGCTAGTTACACTTCTTTGAAGTCTCTCAGCCCCACTCACCTCACAGAGTGTTTGTTGTGGGAAAGAAAGGGAAAGGAGAATGTTAGCCACTTTGAGACTCCTTAAAGGGAGTGAAAGGCGGGATATCAAATCCAAACTCTTCTTCTTCCACAAGCCTCACACCTATTCTGTTTGCGCAGTTCACTCTGCTGATATAGTGTGCCCTGGCTTTGAAGCCTGGGTCGCTGATTTATGTTGGAGCAGAGGCCAATGGGTCTACACAGTGGGATGGCTGGAAGGAGACGACCCAGCTGGGGCTAGCCAGCTGTCATTGCAACCCTCTGCATGCTGACAGTAACCAGTCTTTACCATGAAATGTTTTTCACCTAGGACAGGGGTCTGCAACCTTTAAGACAAAAAGAGCCACTTGGACCCGTTTCCGAAGAAAAAACAACAACTGGGAGCCGCAAAACCATTGCGACATTTAAAACAAATATATCTCAGGAGCCGCGATCTGACAGCGGGTGGAAAGGTGACGTCGGGACGGTGCGTGACTAATGCACGCACCGCCCCCATGCGACATCACAGCCAGTACAGCGCCCGCCACAGTGAGAGTGTCAGGGCGCACAATGCGCCTCCTCCCCTCGCTAGTATCCACCCCGGAGTCGCGGCAAAGATGTAAAAGAGCCACATGCGGCTCCGGAGCCGCGGGTTGCAGACCCCTGACCTAGGACCTAAATGTAAAGGATGCTCATACAGGAGAAATCAAAAAGGGAGACAATGTGGATAGCAAGTAGGGATAGCTGATTTTTTTTCAGTTTCTCATTTTTCTTACTGCTGAGTTCAGTCATCCACAATTCCACATCTGTTTGCTTCTTCTTTTTAACTCCTCATGAAAATTTATCAGCATCGTAGTGCAATTTTATGTGAATATAAATATTTTTTGGAGGCAACTTGCCTAATACACACCCTTTTTTGAAAAACAATTTCCCCCTTTTTGCATTCTGTTTCACCAATGTGTGCATTTAAAGGCACTCGTTACCCTAATAGATGCAGTTTTATACGCAATGCTCGTCTGGAAAACTGCACTGTAAAATTCAGAGAAGTGCAAATTTTGAAGAATGGCTACATTTCACTTCGCATATTGTTTGCATATTTGCAGCAGTGCCGTGCTTCTCTTTGCATATTGTTTCATAAAGTGTGAATTAAGCAAATCTGCCTTTAAAAGTGAACTGAATTTAATTTCCCATTCATCCCTAGCAGCAAGTGAGGCTAAACTGTGTTTAACAGCCTCGGTGTCTAATGTAGGTTATCATTCCAGACATAGCTCCACATCTTCAATTCTGCTGCACTACCCAAAGTGGCCTCATCAGATTGTGCCATTCCATTATTTTAACACAGCAGACTCAGCCTGTGGGTGAAATGTGGCATTTGCTTTGTGTGTATCAACAATGCCAAAGCTCCAGAACAACAACAACAACGAAAGTCTGGGTTTGAGAGATTCTTGTTGGGGGCCATCTTTAAATCCACTTAACCGCCAGAGATTTCATTTCCTTGACATGCTTCACGTTTTGTGATCAAAATGCTCAAGCCTTCCAGCTAAGAATGATAAAATCCCAGCTCCATCCCTTCAACTCTCACTAAAGCAATACAGTGGTCCCTCAGGTTACAGATGCTTCAGGTTACAGACTCTGCTAACCCAGAAATAGTACCTCAGGTTAAGAACTTTGCTTCAGGATGAGAACGGAAATCGTGCTCTGGCGGCGTGGCAGCAGCGGGAGGCCCCATTAGCTAAAGTGGTGCTTCAGGTTAAGAACAGTTTCAGGTTAAGAATGGACCTCCAGAATGAATTAAGTTCTTAACCCGAGGTACCACTGTAATAAATAATAATAAAAAAACCCGAACACTTTGCTAATCAAGCAGCTAATGGCCAATGTGAGTTGTGATACAGCAGTCTATGAAATGGATGGAACTTAATTTATCTAACCAACCATTAGCTCATCAATAAAAGGATTACTAACAGAGAGTATTAAAATAGTGCATATAAATCTTTGTTATGTTTCTTCTATTAAAAAATATTCAATTAGTTTGCAGAAGTCATTTACTTTTCATCGTTGCAGTGTTAACGACTGTGATTTATCACTAATCTTTCGTTTCAGTTAGCCTGGGACTAATAGGAAGTGCTATTACCCAATCACACTCCTAAATAGAGAAGATAATTGGGTGATTGGGGATTTGTATGGACAGCCACGCAACCCATGTGGCACTTGGTATGCGCTGAGGATCATGCGGACCTCAGGCTCAATATTGCCATCCCATAGCACTCCAGGATGAGATTCACCCATGGCAAGAAGAAACAAGGAACAGAGAACATATCTTCATTATTTAGGAGGCAGATAAATGATAGATGATAGATAGATAGATAGATAGATATAGATAGATAGATAGATGATAGATAGATAGATAGATAGAGAGAGAGAGAGAGAGAGATGATAGATAGATAGATAGATAGATAGATAGATAGATAGATAGATAGATGATAGATAGATGATAGATAGATATAGATAGATAGATGATAGATAGATGATAGATAGATAGATAGATGATGATAGAGAGAGAGAGAGAGAGAGAGAGAGAGAGAGATGATAGGTAGATGAAAGACTAGTTCAGCAATAGATCAAGAAGTTCCTGTGAACTATGAAATCCTATCTCAATGAAATGTCAATATAGGTTCTATCTAAAGATGGTTTTAGGATAGAATTAGAAAAAAAATAATTTTGATGGAACACAAGAAGCTATCAATGAAAACATTTTAAAAAGTTGACACAATAAAATTATTAAAATATGGATAAAATCACATGTCTGGGTAAGCTTGCCTTACCTTACCTTACCTTAGCTTGCCTAAATAAAAAAATCTTTTGGCATCACAAGCTGCCCAATGAATGTGTTATATATAAATAGGCAGGGAAGAGAGGTTCCTCACAAGGGTGAAACGAACATTATATGGCAATTGTAGAAGTGCCAATTCTTCAGAGCGAAGTGGTCAAGTGGACATGTATGGAGAAAGTCAATCCTTCAAGTAAACAGGCTCAAGGCTGTTGCAGGCATTATTTACTTTTACATCCCACCCCAGGCTCCCATTTTGCTATTCCTCCCTCCATTTTCAATGTCAGGCACAGCTTGTTCACAACCTTTCCTCCAGGAAACACCAATTCTGCTTCTGACACCACAGTTGCACCCCACCCCACTCTCTTAGCAGGGTGAGATTCCAGGGGTCCCAAGCACAGTTACCAGGGTCTGTGTTTCCTTTTGGAAAGGGTATTTACGATATATGGTTTATTTACACATACATACAACCTAAACCTAGATGGAGAGAGTTCAGAGCATTCATGTCTCAAGAGGGCCCTATTCCTTCCATTGCTGCAGCCTCAGATTCCAAGAAACGCCAAACATTGCATCTGACCCTCTCTGCAACTTAAAACAAGACTTTCCACCTCATTTTCTGCTCCTCACTCCAGTTTGCAACATGGACACTTTTTCCCTGTTTGCTTACCTCATTCTGCCCCTCCTGCCTGAAATTCTGGCCTTTTTTCTCTGCTAACTATCTCTCACCTCTGGTGGGAGGGGGACTTCCCCCGTTTTCTGTCCAGCCCAGGCAGTCTCTGTAAATGGTCTCCTTAATAGTTTATTGGCTTGGCCATTATTAGCTTTGTCCCCCCAGTGACCCATGCTATCAGGGACACTGTCAGTAACCACCTGCTAATTCCACTGTCCTCCTCTCCTCTCCTCTCCTCCCCTGTCTCCAAGATCAAGGAGGGCATTGCATGTAGCAGAACAAAAGGTACAGAGAGCCCCTCCTCAAAGGAGTTTGTGACACTTGGGAAGGAAGCTGACTGGAGAGGAGCCTCGGGAGGAAGTGGGCGGCTCAAATCCTCAGTCCTGGCAATTGCTTCATCAGGCTGGTCCTGCCCGTGGAGTTCTCTGTTGTGTATTGTCTCTCTGAATAAAGAATCAACCTTACTGCTCATCCCTGAGTTTCTGAGCTGAACCAGCCCTGACACACTCAGGCTCGTTGGCATAAACTGAATCCAGCAGAGTTTGGCACAGCTTAATAAAACCTTGATTAATTCCAACTCTTACTAAAACCAGGAATTATGGGGAGGGTCTGGCACCCAGGAGTTTAGAGGATCTTTGCCCCTGCCCGACTTACAATAGTACTAATTGTAACACCTTGAACTTGGCCTAGTAGCAAATTGGCAGACCCCGTGCAAGACTGATACTCCCTTTTCTTTGTGCTCAATCCCCGGCTTGTCAATTTCACTAGATGACCCAGAGTCCATTTCCTATTTCTATCCCTTTTCTTCACAGCACAATACTTCTAGAGGCAAGATTGGCTCAGTGGCAGCCATACAATGGCACCATCCATGGCGTTTGCTCAGCCTGACTAAAAGTGGCTCTAATCACACAGAAGGAGTTGGAAACTCGGTTATTTTAAACCTTGGAAAAGTATATTGCTAGATATTTCATTCCACATGAAGCATTCATGCACCGAATGTATCTTTTAATTAAGAAGCTAGTATAGTTTTTAGAGGGTGGGGGCAGAATCAGCTAATTTCCTAATTAAATCCAACACGCAGCCATAAATTTGGGTTTCCAGTAAATTGCTTGCCGGTGTCATCATGTCATGTAGGAGTGTAAGACATAATTTTTTAATAGCCAATTAGCCCATTCTTCATGATCCAGAGTGGTGTTGTTCTCTTGAATGAGTAATTCAATGAACCGGTTGTCTTGACACTTCTCACATGTTGGATTTCAGCACTGGGCAAACCATGTCACTGGGCCAAGAAACATGTTTTCTTGGGGAAGTGGCCAAATTCATAAAAGAAAGGGGTGAAGGATTAACATTTCTGCTCAAGAGAACCTCACAATTTCACCAGGTCTAGAATGCATTTGTGAGAGTAATGATGGAGAACTAGTGATTTAAAGTACTTCTGTGCCAAACCTCCCCATCCCCTCCCATTTCATGAAGCTCTAATAAAGCAGGTTGTATCCCCACCCCTCTGCTTTAACAGGGGGCAAGAGAAATTTGATGAAATTGTGTGAAGGGCCAAAAGCACATGGATTTGTTTGCTTTCTCTTAAGTCAGGCTTCCTCAAACTCGGCCCACCAGAGGTTTTTGGCCTACAACTCCCATGATCCCTAGCTAGCAGGACCAGTGGTCAGGGATGATGGGAATTGTACTCTCAAAACATCTGGAAGGCTGTGCTGGTCCAGAGGCTTAACCGTGTGGTGGGGTCCGAGTCCAGTCCGAGGTCGAGGGTGCGGTATGGAGGCTGTCCGTCAAAGCTGTAGCTGGGTCCAAGGCAGGGAGTCAGGTGAGGTCAGGAACTCTGGCAGAAGAGCAGGAAAGGGTGCAGGCAGGAAGAGGGTACCAACAATGTTGCTCCCGCAACCTGGGACTGGGGCTGGCTGGCTTTTATCTGCCCCGAGGCATAGGGCGGCCCCGGTCCACAGATGACTCGCCTCTCCTAGCCTGGAGGCGCGCACTCCTCCTGCGGGAACTTAGTTCCCTCCACCTCTCTGCCCTGAGCCTCTGCAGCCCAGGAGAGGCTGGAGGGTTACCGGACCCAGAGGCAACCTCCTCTTCCCCTGTTGGGGCTGAGAGTGGAGCACCTGCAGACAATGGGTCCTCCATCCCCTCAGGAGCCAGAGCAGACTCAGCTGGTGCCTGTACCTGAGGATCCAGCACAGGTGAGGACCCTTCAGGCTCAAGCCCCAGCCCCAGCTCAGCTGGTTCTGGAGGCGGGGACTCCTGTGCAGGCTGGGATTCCTCAGGTTCAGCCTCCTACTCCGTATCCCAGACCATGTTTGAGAAAGCCTGTATTAAGGACATAAAAAGAGTGCTGCTGGATCAGGCCAAAGGCCCATCCAGTCTAGCATCTTACTCTTACATTGGCTGACTAGCTGTCTGTGGGACACAAGCACAACTGCACTCCAAATCATGGAGGGTAAGCCTATCCATGGTTACTAGCCATGATGGCCATGTTCTGCCTCCACAGTTGTGTTGGGATGGGTTTGAAAGGCAGGATAGGATATAACAGGACCAGCTACCCCCAACTTGGACAGCCACTCTAGGAGGATACCATGGTTGATGTTATTGAAAGCCACATAGAGGTCACAGAGAATTAACAAGGAAGTGTTTCCCCAGTCTCTCTCTCAGCAAAGCTCATCATCAAAGCAGTTTCTGTGCCAAAACTGGGCCTAAACTCTGATTGAAATGGATCTAGAAAATCAGTTTCTCCAAAGAGTGCTTGGATCTGGTCCATAACCACCCACTCAAGAACCTTGCCCAAAAAGGGGAGGTTTGCAACTGGCCGGTAGTTATCTAAGTTTTCTGAGTTCAGAGAGGGTTCCCTACCCCTGGGGCTCAGGCCAAACTATTTCCTGGTGTATGGAGCTTTCTTTCTGTCTCTCAAGTTGTCACAGATCTGTGTTGCAACAGCTCTTGAAGCCAACTTGGTTTAATGATTGACAAGCACAAAAAAGAAATGGCTTTGAGCACCACCACCAGATCCTCCACGTGTTTGAGTGATTTGCATTTACATTACAGCAGAATTTGCATTTACATTAAAATGATTTACAAACAAGGGAAGTGCCACATTTTAATTTAACGATGCACATCTGTCACAGAGCTTCCTATAAATACATTGTGGCTATCCCTCCTTATGTGGTATTTCATACAGAACAAGAAACAGTTGACAAATTAAATTGGAGCTGCGAAAGAATCGACGGCCAATGCCACGAGAAATATGATCGGGTTACTAATCACCTTACATGTCCAAAAACTCATTTATATCCCACCAGGTGCCGCCATCCATTGGGGAAGGGGGTTAAAGCATTTAACACAATTGTCAGTTGTTTTTCTGGTGTTGTCACCCAAGATAAGAAAAATCTTTTTGGATACCTTTTCAAAAGTGAAAGCGGATTGAGAAAGTGCCTTGCTCAAGGACCCTATCACTATCTCTCAAGTGTATAGAAAATCAGCTTTCCCACATTGATCTTTCACAGCTGTAGAGGATGAGAACTTGAATTTGAAAAAGGATTGTTGAGTAGCGATGCTTAGAGGATTTGATCTTTGTGAATTTTGATACAAAGTGACCTAATCCCAAACTAATGTGCCATCAAATTGCATGCTATTTTACACACACACACACACACACACACACACACATACATACCCAAACACATTTTAAAATGAATATTTTGAAATGACATAATGTTTTAGAAGTATGCATTTCAAGAGGAAATTTGTTCAAAATTGCATCCTATTTTAATGGATTTTTGAAAAATGCATGTTAATCCAGAAATGTGTAAAATGGCTTTATGGGTGGATGGATATGAAAGTGACATAGCTTGGAAAAAGACTGGTCCATCCATATGCTGGGAAGGTTTGCCTGCAGAGGTAATCTGTCTGTCAGCATAGATGGGCCATTGATCCAGGTTGGCAGCTTCCTACATTTTTCTGTGCCCTCTGCTTGGCACTTCATAGCTGCATAAAAACATTAAAAGGAGCCCTGCTAGATCAAGCAATGTACTGTAAAAGATCAAGGCCATATGCAAGGATATTCTGCATACAGGTGCAATAAAACACTTTAAAAACAGGGCAAAATAATAATTAATATAATCAATAAAGTTTAAACAGCTGTATAGGTCTGTTGGCATAAAAAGGGTACAGTGATACCTTGGGTTACAGACGCTTCAGGTTACAGACTCCACTAACCCAGAAATATTACCTTGGGTTAAGAACTTTGCTTCAGGATAAGAACAGAAATTGTGTTCTGGCGGCACGGCGGCAGCAGGAGGCCCCATTAGCTAAAGTGGTGCTTCAGGTTAAGAAGAGTTTCAGGTTAAGAATGGACCTCCAGAACGAATTAAGTTCTTAACCCGAGGTACCACTATAAGTTCTTAACCCGAGACACACCTGAAAGTCAACAGCAAGGATATCTTCTGACTCTCTGGGGAAAGAGTATACCACAGCATGTGACTGGTGACATTCAATTCCTGATTTCTGCTTCAAGCCGGTCAGGCTTCTAAAACTCAAGGGACAAATTCTGAACTTTACGGACAAAACTAGGCAGAAATATTTTAGGTCTCGCACATGATCTTCCCCAGTAACTGTAGGTTTCTCTTTGAACACAGAAGGGAGAAAATCATTTAGATTTCCTTTATTTTATCACAACAAGATAAAGAAGGGGGGGAGGGACTAAGCCAGTGGATGTCTATTTGAACTTCAGATTATAAATAAGTAGGCATATTATTTGCACAGAGCTATAAAATGAGAGGATGAAAAGATTTGGTAATGAACTTATTATGTTTTAAGACCATATATTTATTTCGCACCACTCAAATTGTTTCACCCTGCTGGAACTGAAAAGAATAAATGCATTAACTGTGATATAATTTTAAGCTACAGGCAGGTACGTAGTGAGTGAAAAACTACTGGGCAAAGAAATATGAGTGCCCTTGATTTCAAATACACAGCCATTTGAAGTGGCTAAACATTCGCTCTCTAAGTATATTATTTCCATGTATGAAAACAGATCAGGGAACTCTATTTTTTAGTTCCGTTTCTGGATCTTAAGAAATAGATTCCTGGAGAAAAGATGGCTTCCAAATCCAATTTTGTTTGCCTTCCCTTCATTATGATAGACACTAGGCACTTCGAGGACAGTCGCACTGCATCATGGGATTTGAAACCTTAAAGTTGCATAGAAAGACACACCCACATGCTTGTATGTTGCTTTTGCAGACAATGCAATGTGCCTTGTAGGTTTAAGACTATATAGCAGGGCTCAGCAAACTTTTTCAGCAGGGGGCCGGTCCACTGTCCCTCATACCTTGTGGGGGGGCGGATTATATTTTGAAGGGGGGGAAATGAATGAATTCCTATGCCCCACAAATAACCCAGAGATGCATGTTCAATAAAAGGACACATTCTACTCATGTAAAAACAAGCTGATTCCCGGACCATCTGTGGGCCAGATTTAGAAGGCAATTGAGCCGGATCTGGCCCCTGGGCCTTAGTTTGCCTACCCATGCTATATAGGGTGATGCTCAAGTCTATATAGGGGCACCACACAGGCGAATGGGTACCCTATGAGACTGCTAATATTTTTGAAGGTGTATTTATTTGGGCAATGCCAGCCATGCAATAATAGTGCATTAGTGATGAAATTAAATTGGACTGTTGTCATTCTGGTTTGCTATTTGCTCTGTGATGCTTCCCTGCTGATACCACGTTTTTGCTGCCTGAAGGGGTGGTATGAAGGTGGTGGACTCTCTTTCTTTGGAGGTTTTTAAACAGAGGTTGGATGGTCATCCATCAGGGATTATTTAGCTGTGATTCATGCATTGAAAGGGGGAGTTGACTTGATGACTCTTGGGGTCTCTTCCAACTTCACAATCCCATGAATTCATGAAAACTTCAGCAGGAAGTGACAGGACATGCATTGACTGGTAACAAAACTCTATTTCCGTTCATAAACATTTGCAGGTGCAAGCAGTGTTGGAAGCTAAGTGCCCTGAAACCAGATTGATTTACCTATTTCAAATTTTTCAAATCCCTGCACCTGGGGGGTTTGAATACGGAATTAGATTTCAATTGTTCTACCGTATTTTTCCGTGTATAAGATGAGCTTTTTTGACCCCAAAATGAGGTTCAAAATTTAGGGTCGTCTTAAACGCAGGTAATGCAGGGTGATGGTTTTTGGGGGGCGAGCCCAAGAATGTAAGCGGCGATTGGCTGCTTGGTTGTTGGGGGAGGGATGCCGAAAATCTCTCACCTGCCGGAACAAAGAGCGAGCCCGATATCGGAAGCGGCAATTGTAAGCCATGCAAGCGGTTGTGTGCTGAGTTCTGGCAGGTGATAAATTTTCGGCATCCCCCCAAATAATCTTCCCCCAAAACTCAATCGCCCCCATTTTCTAAATTTTGAGGCCCCCAAATAGGGGTCATCTTATACATGGGGTGTCCTATAGACGGAAAAGTACAGTATTTAAGTTTGCTGATAAGATGGCTACTGTTTGTGTTCTCTTTGTTAGATTTTGGAAACTGTATCTTTAAATTTCCTGAAATTGTATGTGATTCACTGCACCTGTAGATAGCCTTTATACCAGGGTTCTGCCAACAGTATCAGCTTGCTACACTTTTAAGTGATTGCTGATCCATGGCCATTGGACGTACCTTTAGGGACAATTTATTTGGTATGTATTTATTAGGGACGCGGGTGGCGCTGTGGGTAAAACCTCAGCGCCTAGGACTTGCTGATCGCATGGTCGGCTGTTTGAATCCCCGCAGCGGGGTGAACTCCCGTCGTTCGGTCCCAGCTCCTGCCCACCTAGCAGTTCAAAAGCACCCTTAAGTGCAAGTAGATAAATAGGTACCGCTTTATAGCGGGAAGGTAAACGCGTTTCTGTGTGCTGCGCTGGTGCCGGTTCGCCAGAGCAGCTTCGTCACGCTGGCCACGTGACCCGGAAGTGTCTGCGGACAGCGCTGGCTCCCGGCCTCTAGAGTGAGATGAGCGCACAACCCTAGAGTCTGTCAAGACTGGCCCGTACGGGCAGGGGTACCTTTACCTTTACCTTTATGTATGTATTATTGGTTGTTTATATGCCGGTTTGTCGTTTCAGTTTCTGTATTGTATTTGAATGTAATGGATTTCATTTTATATTATTGTCAGCTGATGAAGATTTATCATTGAAACAGTTCATTATCCTGGAAGAACTGTTCTGTCTGCTGCTGTGCTCTGAGTACCCTACTGCTACGTTCGGAGCACCTATCATCACATTTGTAGGATATTGACTGTGGAAAGGCATTTTGCCTCCATCTTAGCGATCTTTGATAATGACTCACTACTCCCACATTCTTGCTCTTGGAACGTTTATTTGATTCCTATTATTTGTGACTCCATACACATATTATTTGTCTTCTGTTGATGAATTTTGAAACAAGATAATGTTATAAATATTTTGTCAGTATATTATTAGCCAACATGATGCCTGATACCATAATAAGCATCAATTATCCTGAATGCACAATAAAAAGGATGTCTTTAGAGTATGGTTACCAGATGTCCCTGTTTCCCTGGGACAGCCCCCGGATTTACAAATCTGTCCCCAGACAAAATCCATCCCCGGAATGTCCCCGGATTTCATTGAATGTCCCCGGATTTATATTTTAAGTGTTGTAGATTTATTAGTAGGGAATGAATGTTGCGTGATTGGTTCAGCAGCACAAGACACATCATATGGGGACTTCCAGTGGGGCAAAATAGCGGGCGCCATGGCAGCGAGCAGCTCCTGAAGCCAGCCAGAGCCAACTGCACTACCAGGCTGGCTCTGGGCTGCTGAGACTGCCGCTGCCGCCGCCACTGTCGAGGGGGGACCAGGGACGCCTGGCGCATCAACTGGGGGAACCGCTGACACACACACCCCACGACCCAAATCAAGCTGGGAGGCGAGAGCACCCGGCCAACTGCTCAGCGGCACTTCAGGGCCAGGAAAGCCCCGGAGCCAACACAGGGAGAGGGAGGAGAGGAGATGGAGAAGGAAGAGAGAAAGAGGAAGGAGAAAAAAAGAGGAGCCCCGGCCTTGCCACGCTGCTGCCGCCACTGAGGAAGAGAGGTAGGAAAGCACCAGAAGGGCAAGGACACGTGGCCGAGCCCCGGCCCGAGCCGAGCCTACTCCACAGTGGCTAGCGCTCCAAGAGAGCAGGCGGGGGCCCAGAGGAAGGCTGTGTGACAGAGGAGACCACAGAAGAGAAGATATTACTTCTTAATTTTTTAAAAAATAACTTTTTAAATAACTTTTTTTCTCTTTTCAAAAAAAAAAAAGTGTCCCCGGATTATTTGAAATAAATCTGATAACCTTACTTTACAGGCCCCTGTTGTTACTTGTGTCTTTCTCCTCTTCAATCCAGTACCCAGAGCTGCACGTGTGAATGCTTCTTGAAATCCCATAATGCAAATGTTCAAGAGGGGAAGACTAGTATCATCCCCTGCCCATCCCCCTCTCCCTCTGCAACAGGTGTTGTTGTTGTTTAGCTTTTATATCCCCTCCACTATTTGATTCTTGATGAAAGCAAGGCCCGTGTCTTCCCTCTTCCCATTAAGACATTCGCTTTTGTCTTTGCTGTCGCACTAGCAGAAGGGCAGCTGCAGACTAAAATAATTATTTTTAATTGTTTGCATGCCATAAAGCTGATAAAAGCCATTTTAATTTTAACAGTAAATAGGTTTTATGGCCAAGTTATAGCGTTCCTTATATATAAGATGGTAACGGGTGGCTAAAGCTACTATTTGATTCTTGGCTGATGTATTTCCTTCATCAACTATATAATCAGTGAAGTGATTCTATTTTGCCCACAAGACAGAAAGAAGAAAGGGGGTGGAGAGATATGCTAATGAAAGCAATTAAAACTTATGAATAATATTGACGTCTCTTTATTACTTTCCAGGTGCCTTCCACACAGCTGAACACTTTAAGGGGTAATTGTGCAACTACCGTTTTCAATTCTTGCAATTGGCATGAATTAAGCAGTAGTTAGTTATTCTGAGCTTTAGAAGTCCTTCAGAGTGTGTTATTGGATTATAGGTGAGGGGGAGTTGGTAGTTTTCTGTGTAGAATGATCTTGTCTTCCATTTAAAGCATCACTGATTCACAGCTCCTTGATACTAATAAAAAAAATATCCCTTGGATATTATGATATGGTGATTTTTAAAAGGTTAACCAGTTATTGAAATGGAAAAGAAACATATAGGTAGAAAATGCAACCCCCATCTCCTTTATCCAAATGGCCTTGAAGAATTCTAGGATATTTGCATGAATGCTGTCCAAAAAACACTAAAGCAAGCTTTCATTAGCTGAAAACTCCCATGAAAAGCAATCTCATTAAAACAGCACAGCAGTTAAAACAGGTGACTCAGGTTGAGAGATCAAGGAAATGTCTGCATATACAGGTGCATCTTCAAAAGCCGGGAGAATGCCAATACAGATGAGGCCTGTCATATTTCTGCAGGGAATTCATTCTACAACAGCAGTGACACCAGTGGAAAAATTGGCCTCTGTATCACCTCAAGCTGGTAATCCTTAGGCTGTGGGAAGATCAACAAGTTTCCATTTGTTGATCTCAGATGCCCTTACTGGACAATGGAGGGAACTCAGTCTTTCAGATAATCTGGTCCAGAGTTCATTGGTATCAAGACTGGCTGGGTAGCTAATACCCAGTTTCTGGAAACCACAGGAGGGGAGAGACTATGTTCTACCTCCTTTGTCAGAGTCATCAAGCCTCTGAATACCACTTGCTGGGAGCTGCAGGTGGGCAGAGTGTTACTCCACATCCCAGACTGTCTTGCCAGAGTGGTGCATGCTCTAGTTATCTCCCACTCGGACTACTGCAATGCGCTCTACGTGGGGCTACCTTTGAAGGTGACTCAGAAACTGCAATTAATCCAGAATGCAGCAGCTAGACTGGTGACTGGGAGCAGCCGCCGAGAACATATAACACCGGTTCTGAAAGATCTTCATTCGTTCCCAGTACGTTTCCGAGCACAATTCAAAGTGTTGGTGCTGACCTTTAAAGCCCTAAACGGCCTCGGTCCTGTATACCTGAAGGAGCATCTCTACCCCCATCATCCAGCCCGGACACTGAGGTCCAGCGCCGAGGGCCTTCTGGCGGTTCCCTCGCTGCGAGAAGTGAGGTTACAGGGAACCAGGCAGAGGGCCTTCTCAGTAGTGGCACCTTCCCTGTGGGATGCCCTCCCAGCAGATGTCAAGGCAATAAACAACTATTTTACTTTTAAAAGACAACTGAAGGCGGCCCTGTTTAGGGAAGTTTTTAATGTCTGAGGCTGTATTGTTTTTAATATTTTGCTGGAGTGGCTGGGGAAACCCAATCAGATGGGCGGGGTATAAATAAATTATTATTATTATTATTATTATTATTATTATTATTATTATTATCCCTCTTGAAGTCCACTCAGGCATCTGGTTGGTCACTGCAATAACAGGATGCTGAACTAGATGGGTCCTTAGCCTGATCCAATAGGCTCTTCTTATCTTCTTAACAGTAAGCCCTTAGCATGGGCATGCAAAGAGGACATGGGTATGCAGTAAAGGTCACCATTCACCAGCTGGACCATGACATTCTGTACTAATTGCAGCCTTCAGGCCAGCCATGATGGAATCCCAGATAGAGTGCATTGAAGGTAAAGGTAAAGGTAAGGGACTCGTGACAGTTAAGTCCAGTTGCGAACAACTCTGGGGTTGTGGTCTCATCTCGCTTTACTGGCCAAGGGAGCCGACTTTTGTCCACAGGCAGTTTTTTCTGGGTCATGTGGCCAGCATGACTAAGCTGCTTTTGGCGAAACCAGAGCAGCGCACGAAAATGACGTTTACCTTCCCGCCAGAGCGGTAGCTATTTATCTACTTGCACTGTGTGCTTTCGAACTGCTAGGTTGACAGGAGCTTGGACCAAGCTACGGGAGCTCACCCTGTCATGGGGATTCAAACTGCCAACCTTCCAATCGGCAAGCCCAAGAGGCTCAGTGGTTTAGACCACAGCGCCACCTGCATGCATTACAGTGGTTTAAATTTGAGCTTGCCAGTGCATGAATCACAGTGGACAAGCTATCTATGTCCAGAAAGGGGCACAGTTAATGCACCTGCCCAAGGTGGTGATAGGTGCTCTTTGCCATGGAGACCACCTGGGCCTTCATGGACAAAGATGATACCAAGAGCACCCCTAAATTGTGGCCTGTCCCTTCAGAGGTAGCACAACCCCATCTTTCACATGAGAAAAGATTAGAGGAATTTTTGAGCTGACAGATTTTCAGTAAAACCAGCGACATGGTTAGGTTACTATCAAGAGGTCCCAAGTTCAGGTCTCCATCAAGCCATGAAGTTCAGTGCATGATTCTTGGCTAGTCAATCTCTCTCTGCTTAACTGACTTCCCAGGGCTGTTCTGCAGATAACATGGTGAGAAGAATTCCT